>NW_004955497.1:1920687-1951640 GCF_000276665.1 Chinchilla lanigera | reverse complement strand
CTTATGGCGTCTTAGTTGGAACTCACCTGCTTTCTATTTAGTGATGAGTTACAAGTGTTTTTGCCTTCAAAGAGAGTGTGCATCAGATGCGGTTACATGTGCCTCTGGTCCGGTCCTCGGGAGGCAAAGACAGGAGGATCGCTTTAGTTCAGAGGAGGTCGAGGCTGGCCTGGGGAACATTGCAAGACCCTGTCTTTAAAAATAAAAGCAAATATTTCTTTCTAAAATTTGAGTAATTGGATTTAATCCCCAAGTTAGTATATTCTCATTTTGTTACTTATGTGAATTGAAGTAGCCATTATTTTGTAAGGCACCTTTCTGTATGTATTTCACATGTATGTTTTTTGTATCTCCTTATTTAGATTATTTAGTGTCAATTCTAGCTGGGTTGAGGAAGGGATTCAGCTTCCATGGTATCTAAATCTTATTGATGATTCTCTTTGTTTATGCATTTGTTAAAAATAGTACATGCATAGATTTAATAAAATAATCAGACTTTGAATTTGTAAACTGCATTACTAGGTCAAGGGATTTAACTTTTTTTAAAAGACTAGCCAAAGAAACGGGAAAGATCGTCTCTCAAAATTTTACCCAAATAAAAGAGTATTTCAGAAGTCCGTTGAGGTCAGATTGCAGGGACTGTTTATTCACTGCCTGCTGGGGATTGAACCCAGGACCTTTGCACTGAGTTACGTTTCCACCCCCTTATATATTTTTTATTTTGCGACAGTCTCACTAAGGTACTTGAACTTGAAGCCTGCCTCAGTCTCCTAGAATGCCAGGATTACAGCTGTGCTCCACCGTGTCTCACTATACAACTTGATTTTTACATGCAGAAGTGGAGGGTTTCTCACGCAGGTGAATAGTCAGAAAGCATTGATAAGTACTTACTGCTGGAGGTCAGCAGGCACGCTCACCTGTACGTCACATTTTCCAGTAGCAGAGAAACAGCGGCCTTGGTAGCCTTATCTCACTTTAAATTACAGCTGTGCCGTGTGCTGAAAGCGCAGGAACCGAAAGCAGAGAGTCTCGGCTGGACGTCCTGGCGCACCTGTACTCCCAGCACTCTGCAAGTCTGAGGCCGGAGGCGGGAGGTGCAGAAGTTTAAACCCAGCCTGAATTTAGTAAGACCCTGCCTCAAAAATAAAGTTGAATTTCAGAAGTTCTTATAAAAGAACTTTCACGTTTCTGTTATTTCTTGGGATTATTTTTACCATGTCTCTCAAGTAATCTTTCAGTGTTTTTAAGCTAGTTTCTGGTGATTTTTGAACACAGACTTTTTGATTTATAGGCTCAGATTTTTATTTGAGCTTTGATTTAATTTACTTAGCGTAAGTTTTTACTTCATCTGTTACAACCAATGGCTTATAGCATGTCTGTGTGAGAAGTTGGCCCATTAAGTCACGTGACTTTGCACTTCGGTAGCTATATTTTATATCATTATTATTATTTATTGTAACTTAGTAGTTACTACCTGTTCAGTACTTACTGTATTTCAGGCATCATGTTCAGATTAATTCTAACTTTTTATTTAACTGAGAATGTATTTTAGAGCATACCATTTTTGTTCTGTGCTCAGAGAGAAGGAATCTTTTTAAAATGTGTAGACGACTGAAGCACCCATTTTGAGCCTGCTGTGTAGTTCACAAGGTTTGCCTGGAAGGAGCTAACGCACAGAGCACGCGGGCATTTTTCTTTTAAGACAAAAGGTATTCATGAGTTGTTGTTTCTAACCGGAGCCTTAGCATTCAGGCTCAAGGGCAGTGCTGTCACCTCGCTCTAAGTGGGTTGGGTTACGGTGCGGGCGCTGGTCTCTGAAAGCTCCACCGTCCCTGGCCCACGGCAGTGCAGATTTTGAGAAGCCAGAATGTTGCGTGTGTGTGACAGTCTGTGGTGGGAGTGAGAAGAGCACATTTGAAAATGGGAGGAAAAGCAGGGCACGGAGGCGCACGCCTGTAATCTCAGCGCTTGGGGAGCGCGGGAGGGAGGATCGCTGTGCGTTCAAGGCCAGCCTGAGCTACCTAGCAAAACGTGTCTCAAAAAAACAAAAAAAGTGGAAAAAAAAAAACAAAGAAAAAGAAAATGGAAGGAAGTCGTAGGATTTTATCTTGACATCAGATGTTGGCTTAGAATGTGACCACTTATGGTTTAAAAGTGGAGAAAATTCAATTTAGGGATTACATAGTACAAATAACCTTGGAGTTTTATCAGCAGATAGATACAGTTTGAATTCTGGCATTATCACTTCATAACTGATATTATTGGACAAGGTACTAAATTCTCTTAGCCTCAGTGTTTCTGTTGGCCAACTTGAAGAATACCATACAAGACTATTGTGAGGGTTAGAAGTATATCAGTGTACAATAATAGTGATTGAGTGGCTGTAGTCAGATATGGCAACTAGGAAGTCTCAGAGTTTTCTTAAGGTACATTGGCCATGCAGGTGGAGTTATTCCTTTGCAGGAATTTCACAGTCAAGGGGAGTATTATAGTTTGTGTCTGGATGTCCCCAAAGCCTCACACAGTCGTGGGGCGGCTTCTAGAGTTCCAGATTGACTCACGGTCCAATGCTGGATCATGGGTATGAGTGCTGTACCCACCCTAGGGCCAGGCAGCTTGCGTACACTGAAGGGAACGAAGAGGCTTGCTCTCTGCCGCCTGCTCCTCCTTTTGTTCCTGTTGCTTTTGCTGTCTTCTGCCATGAACTGTACCAGCCATTCTTTCATGCACAAAAGCCAAGAAGTTCATCTCGAGAGTAGAGTAGTAGTTACTGCTAGACGCTGGAAAGGGTAGCGGGGAGGAGAGAGGGCTTGGTTAGTGTGTACCAGCACGGACTGGAGACAAGCGTAAGGAGATGACAGGTGTCTGAGGAGACAGGAGGACCCTAATTTGAGATCACTGTACATGCCGTAAAGTTACTCCTCCTAAATCCGTGGAATTATTTTTTAGGAAAATTTGCCTTGCGTGCGGCTTTCACAAGGAAGTTGGTGAAACACATCGTGCTGCAGGCTGGTGGCTATGCCAGGTTATAGTACTGTAGAGGACAGCCCTGTTCCTTCTGCAGGGTTATTAAGGAAAGAGCTGAAGAAATTGTTAGAGAGTAGTGAAGGTCTAGAGAAGCTTTAAGTGATTATACTGTGAATGATAAAGAATTTGAACTTTAGCATTTTAACGTTTTTGAAATTTTGTAAAAATGATACTAAGGTGAATATTCAACCTGAAATAAAATCTGTGTACAAAAATATTCAAAGTGTATTTATTCACTGTTTTTTCTTCTATTCTAGGTACAATTTCTAGAAGTGCGGAAAATGGTAAGGCACCTTTGGTCTCATTTGAGTAGAATGCTTATGGCGTCTTAGTTGGAACTCGCATGCTTTCTCTCTAGTGATGAGTTACAAGTGTTTTTGCCTTCAAAGAGAGTGTGCATCAGATGCGGTTACATGTGCCTCTGGGCCGGTCCTCGGAGGCAAAGACAAGAGGATCGCTTTAGTTCAGAGGAGGTTGAGGCTGGCCTGGGGAACATTGCAAGACCCTGTCTTTAAAAATAAAAGCAAGGGCCGGGGATATAGCTCAATGGCATAAATGCCTGCCTGGCAAGCACAAGGTCCTGCGTTCGATTCTCAGTACCAAAAGAAAAAAACCAAAGCAAAACAAAAAAAAGTACAAAAGAAAAATAAAAGCAAATACATCTCTTTAAAATTTGAGTAATTGGGTTTAATCCCCAAGTTAGTTTATTCTCATTTTGTTATTTATGTGAGTTGAAGTAGCCATAATTTTGTAAGGCACCTTTCTGTATGTATTTCACATGTATGTTCATTGTAACTCCTTATTTAGATTCTTTTTTCTTTTTTTTTTTTGTCTTTTTGAGACTGGGTTTCACTGTGCAATTCTTGCTGGCCTTGAACTCGTGGCAGTCCTCCTGCCTCTGCCTTCCGAGTACTGGGATCACAGGCATGTGCCCCACAAGACAGAATTTTTATTTATTTATCTTGGTACCGGGAATCGAACTCAGGACCTTGTGCTTGCCAGGCAGGCACTTGTGCTACTGAGCTATATCCCCAGCATTATTTAGATTCTTTAATGTCAGTTCTACCTGGGTTGAGGAAGGGGATTCAGCTTCCATGGTATCTAAATCTTACTGATGGTTCTCTTTGCTTATGCGTTTGTTAAAAATAGTACATGCATAGATTTAATAAAATAATCAGACTTTGAATTTGTAAACTGCATTACTAGGTCAAGGGAATTAACGTTTTTTAAAAGACTAGCCAAAGAAACAGGGGAAAGATCATCTCTCAGAACTTTACCCAAATAAAAGAGTATTTCAGAAGTCCATTGAGGTCAAATTTCAGGAACTGTTTATTCATTGCCTACTGGGGGTTGAACCCAGGACCTTTGCACTGAGTTACGTTTCCAGCCCTTTATATATTTTTTATTTTGCGACAGTCTTACTAAGGTACTTGAACTTGAAGCCTGCCTCACTCTCCTAGAATGCCAGGATTACAGCTGTGCACCACCGTGTCTCACTACACAACTTGATTTTTGTTTTTTTTTTTGATCTTTTTGAGACAGGGTCTTGCTATGCAGTTCAGGCTGGCCTTGAGCTCATTTTGTAGCCCAGGCTGGTCTCAAACTCACAATAGTCCTCTTGCCTCAGCCTCCAAGTGCTGAGATGACAGGTGTGTGCCACTATGCCTGGCTAGTGATTATAATAATAGCCAGTATTTACTGAGGACTTATTATGTGCCAGGCACTGTTCCAAGTTGTTTTCATATTCTTCAACAACTTTTTTGAAAGAAGTGCTTTATTTAAAATCTGAGCAAATTATTTGGGGAATGCAGTATGAAGAAGTAATGAATTCTGAAAGTAATAAAGACTACCTTGGGGAAGAAGATTTGATCTAAACTTAAAGAACAAGTAGAATTTCAAACTTGTACACTTCGTCTATACTTTGTCGTCTTCAGTGGGCCTGTGGTGTTGCATCCTAAACTGAAAAAGAGTTCGAGGCCCTGGTAGATAGTCTTGTTTACATTGTTCTTTCTTGCAGAAGCCAATCCTTCTTTGAAATAGAAAAACTGCAGAACACACACACACCACTCACATACAGAAAAGCTTAGTGTTTATCAGTGATGCAGACCCACTGGGAGGCAGTTGTGGTGGAAATTGAGCATGGTTAAAAATTTTTTCATTAGCCTGCGCTGGATGAGAAAATGAAAGTTAGGGCGCTTTTCCTGTGCAGCAGAGATTGAGTTGTTCAGGCGTACTCACTGTTCTCGGTCATGGTAACTTCCGGTGTTTATTTTCAGTGTACAGTTTCTTGGATTTAATGTTCATAATGGTGGATAGTTTTAAATGACTCTTAAGTTATTTAAAATTAATGTTGAAGGAAATCTCGAAATAAAGTATTACTAGTGAAAAAGTGTTTTTGGCTTAAATCACAGTAACTTATAACGAGGCTGATAGTCCTTCAATACAGGGACAGAACATTCCTTTGTATCAGTAGTGTTGCATCATGTAGATAAAAAGAGCTCACTGTTCAAGGTGTTCAAAGTTCTTAATTAAATTTTTATTGGGTTAAGTCTCCTTATCCAAATATTGTGTTTTAATGTAATGCTTTTTCTTGTTTCACCTGGATTAAATGAAACATTATTTGTTTTTATTTACCAGGAAAGACCGTTGTTTACCTTGTGGCTTTTCATCTGTTCTTTGTTATGTTTGTATGGTCCTATTGGATGACAATATTCACATCTCCCGCTACCCCCTCCAAAGAGGTAAATTTAATGTTGGTAACTTACCAAATGCTTTAACTTACTATGGAATTGTTTTCCCTTGTGTTACCTATGTTAAAATTATGTAATACATCTGTTGTGTTTCCGTTCATGAAATTGCTTACTAAAACCATATTGTGAATGTGAGTCGCCACCCTATTCTCAGACGGATTCACTGACATAGCATAGTGAGTCTAGTAATACTTTGCTGCCATGCCACCTTTTCTTTTGTTTCTGTATCGGAAATCGAACTCACAATCTCACACTTGCTGGGCAGGTGCTGTGCCGCTTAGCTACATCCCCGGCCCCATCTTTTCTTAAAGACACATACACTTTGTGTTATTGGAGTACGAACAGCCTAGGGACAGAACTGAGTTTGAGAAGTAGAGCTTATTTATATCTTCTCCGATATGCTGGAACTGAAGAGAATTGTTAAATTGTGGGGGAAATTGTGCAGGCTATGCCTTGCCACGTGTTATTATGACTGGGTTTTCTCCTAACTGGAGGTTCCACTTAGAAAATAATATAGGTAAACATTTCTGTGCAGTAGGTTGACTTCTTCCTTCACTGAAAATTCTGTGTCGCCAGGTGGGGGGGAGTATTTGCTCTAGAGTCAGGAGGGGCTGAGTTTGATTTCCTGCTCTCACACATTACTTAATCTCCAACCTTCCATTTTCTCTTCAGAAAATGGAGCTAACAGTCGTGCCGTTGCTGCACGGTGTTTCTGAGGGCTGAGATTTCTCCAAGTAAATCTTTTTTTTTTTTGGTTTTTGGTTTTTTTTTTTCTGGTACCAGGAATCGAACTCACAACCTTGCACTTGCCAGACAGGCGCTGTGCCACTGAGCTAAATCCCCAGCCCCTCTCCAAGGAAATCTTGTAACTCGGTGCCCACCACAGGAGTGTTACTCAGAAGTTAGATGATGATAGTATAGTTGTTTCCCTTCATGTTGGTTTTCAAAATTCAATAACAGTGTAAAGTCATATATTTTTGTTTTTAATGGAGAACGTATACGCAGAAGAGTATGCATGTCGTAAGTACACACTCGGTGAAAGAACTGGATAAATACACCTGTGGAGCGCCAGCAGCCAGGCCGAAGGAACACCGTTCCCGGCACCCTCAGCCTCCGCGTGCGCCTTCCGGTCCCCTTGTCGTGGGGAGTGCCTCCCGCTCCTGATGGCAGAGACGGATTTTGCTTGTTTGTCCTTAGCACGAACACTCGTGTTAGGAGTATACACATACTAGTAGTCTCCTACGTTGGTGCGTGTGCCTTCTGCCATCCCTGCTGTTGTATTTGTGAGCGTCACCTGTGCCGCTCTGTGCAGGGCTAGGTCATTCGTTTTCATTGTTGCTTGGTATTCAGTTACAGTATATAACAAATTATATTTACCAGCTTTTCATTGATAGGCATTTGGAAGGAGTTCGATTTAGAACTGTTAGAAATGAGGCTGCTGTAATCATCCTTGTGCTTTTCTCTAATTCCTTTGGGTAGATCCCTGGAAGAAACTGCTCTTATCATATTAAATATGCAGTCAAAATTAGTAAAAATGGTCACATGGTCATTTGCTCTGTATTCTGGATACATGCTTTTGTTCTGAGGTAAAATAAACCCTAAATCACACTTCATGTTTCATTATAGATATTCTTTGAGCCTTTGACCATAGTCAACCATCCCTTAACATGTGTTACAAACTACTATTCATTTCTTAATCTCTTAAATTGAAAAAGACGTAATTTTACTTACTCAATTACTAGTAATGATGATCACTGGAAATATAGCACATGTAAGAAGTAAATACAAAAATACAATTACAGTAATACAAAATAGAAAAAGAAAAACTAACTTGAAATATATTGGAGAAGAATAGTGTAGAGGTTGGGAACGCAAATTCTAGAACCAAACCAAGCATGGTAGTGCACGCCTATAATCCCAGCACTTGGGAAGCTGAGGCAGGAAGACCACCATGAGTTTGAGGCCAGCCTGGGCTATATAGCGAGACCCTGTCTAAAAAAAAAAAACAAAAACTGTCCAATTTCTGAAACCAAATCATTTGCTTGCTGTGTGACTGGAGACTGCTTAGTCCCTCTTCCGTAAGTCGGGGCTGTAGTGGTACATACCAATGAAATCATTGGAAGCATTGAATGAATCAACTTTACGTGGATAGTTACAACTTGTATGATGAATAATATTTGTAAAGTACTTCATGCTTAACGCATAGTAAGTGCTATCTGAGTGGTGTTTTTCCGGTTATTGCTTCAGCATACTGCATTCATTTAAGACCTTAGATCCACTGTACCTTCCGTCTTCACTCCTGTAAACTCATCTGACTGCTCAAGCCTTTATCCAGAAACATTCTACATCTGCCCTGTCACAGAACTCATCAGCTAGTATTGTAATTGCATCTTAACTTTCATGCATCGCCTAATAAATTGTAAGTCTGTAACAGGGATATTGCCGTCAGATTTGCTGCTGTCCTCCCAGCCGCCACCACCAGTCTTTTTCTTTTTTGTGTGTGCCACGGATGGAACTCAGGACCTTGTGCTTGCCAGGCAGGCGCTGTGCCGCTGAGCTACGTCCTGGGCCCCCATCACCAATCTTGCTTGTAGCTGCTGTTCAGTAAGTGTTGAAAGAATTATTAAATTATGAAACGCTCAGGAGCCAGCTAAGCTCAGCCCTAGTGACAGCCGAGAAGACGAATGTAAGACTGTCCTGCTCACTGAGCTTACGTAGTGCCAGTTAAGACGGTGCCGTGGGAGCAGGCCTAAGGCTGAGGTTGGCGCTCATGCAGCTGTCTTAGGAGGGCTCTAGTTCAGGAGTTAGAGCAACGTTTTGGAGTCAGGCCTAGGAGAACTGATTAGGTTAAAAGTCAAGAAGTAGGTGTTTAGGAAAGCTACAAGAACAGATTTTTCCACCATTTTCTTCATTCAGTGGGAACTTACTGAATACCTGTCTGACTCTGTTCTAGGTTCAGAGGATTAAAAAAAAGAAGAAAGACAATAGTCTTTACATTTTTACACACACTAGGCGTAGCAGCACATGCCTGTAATCCCAGCACTCAGGAGGCTGAGGCAGGAGGATCGTTGTGAGTTCAGTACCAGCCTGCGCTACAAAGTGAGCTCAAGACCAGCCTGAACTGCATAGTGAGACCCTGTCTCAGACAAAAAATACATTTTACATGCACAGACAGATGTTAAATGAGCAAATAATTGTAAATTGTGATTAATTTATAACATTGAGATAAATTTAGAAAAAGCATTGTATGATAGAGCGTAGCAGAGCGAAAGCTCCTTTAGGTAGTGTGGCCAAAGAAATCCTCCCAGGAAGTGGCTTTCAAGCTATGACCTTTAAAAATACTTCTTCCACTGCGCTTTTTGAAGGAAAGATCTGTCCTTATTTTATCCCCGTCACCCAGATTAGACCCTGTGTATAATAGGTGAATTCGTAGAAAGCTGAGTGGAGGGTCACGAGGAGGAGCGGCGTGTGAGTAGCTGGTAGACATGTCCCGTCACCCGCTGTCGTCCTTTCTAAGAGGTGTGATCCCGTCGCTCTCCGGGTTTAGTCCTCAGGGTCGTCCGTCTGCCTGAGGTAAAGCTCGTGCTCACTTGCGTGGTACCCGGACGTCTCCGTGAACTAAGCGTGTCCTAGCCCCGTCTCTGCTGCTGCAGTGTGGAGCTCTACGGCCCAGGGTTTTCACGCTGAATGCACCGCGTGTTTCCTCGTCCTTGTGCTTCCATGCGCTGTTCTCTTTCTTTTGTCTTCCTGGAAGGCGGATGTTTGTCTTTAAAAAGGTACTATAGCTGAGGAACTCCGTCCCCAAGTAAGCCATGGGCAGCTCCTCCAGCCTCTCAAGAGACCTTTCATGGCACCTGCTAAAGTATTGACTGCATATTTAGGCTGATGCGTATTTGGCTGTTGTTTGCTTTCTCGGCTAACTTTCCTGTTAGCCTGTGCTTTTTGTTTTTTCCCCTTTCCTTTGGCGTTTTGAAGGAGTCTTGCTCCATAGTTCAGCCTGGCTTTGAACTTGCTGCCGTCTTCCTGTGTCAGCCTCCCCCGTGCTGGGATTATAGGCACCACCACCATGCCGGGCTGAGAATTTACTTCTTTAAAGGAAAGGCTTTATACTCAGCTTTGGATATAAGATCTGAGTCAGTGCCTATCTCTGAATTAGGATTTTCTGTATGTTTATTGCCAGCACTGTGGCATGTGCCTTTGGTCTTAGCCACTTAGGAGGCTGAGGCAGGGGCGTCACTTTAATCTAGGCATTTGAGGCCACACCGTCTCAATCATTCAAGTCATCAGTAACATTTAATGTTTTTTAAAAATAATTTTAATTGTTTTGATGCAGGGGGTTGAACTCAGGCCATTGTACACACAAATGCAGCCTACCCCAGAGCTGTACTCCGTAGCTTAATATATACTTAAACACTGAGTTGAAGATAGTAGCCTGGCGTGGTGGCACGTCCCTGTAATCTCAGGACCTGGGAGGCTGAGGCAGTGGGATCACAGTGAGTTTGAGGCTAACCCGGCTACGTAGTTCAGGGTCAGCCTGAACTACACAGCAAAACTCTGTCACCTCCCGTCCCAAAAACCAAAGAAGACAGGAAGGGCATTTCACAAACCTGAGTTACACTGAAGAGTTTGGAATGAAAATAGACTTTTTAAATTTTTATTTCATTTAAGCTTTTTATAATTTTATAAACTTAAAGAAAAGGTTGAATAGAAGAGTATCAAGCTAAGACTAGAAATAGTATAACCTAGGGAAATCGGTTGAGATTGTACAAGAAAACTAAAGCTTGATCAGATCCTCTCCCATTCAGATGTATATTTGACATTGTGATCTGATTTTTCTCTCTGAAAAGATTCCAGAGGGGATAAATCTGTCAAATGTCTTCAGAGCCCAGCGTGTGGTAGGAGATAAGGGACCTCCAAAGTCTTAAAGATTTTCACATTGAAGATCATGTGAATCTTTCTGACTGCTATGTGTAGTGTACTTTTAATTGTGGAAGCTGAGCTCGGAACATCTAAATAGACTCTTCCCTTTCCTGAGTTACAGGACTTAGTCACTTTAGAGTAACAATCTATAAAAAGAAAGGACAGTTTATGATGGCAATACAGAGGAAAATACACTACAGTAGAGTGCAGAAGACCTCTAGTTTTTATATGAGCTCTGCCCATAGTCCTGTAATCTGCAGAACTTTTCTGACTCTCTTGGAATCATAATTTCCCCAGTGCAGAGCCCTCTGTACTATGCCAAGTCGTTGCCTTATTTATAGCAGAACAGAAATAAGCTTTAGTGGTGGAGTTAGAAGTTAGACCAAAACATGCCTTCAATAGGTGAAGCTAGAATTCCAGTTACCGTTCCTTTGACTTTCTAAATAAAAATCCTACAAGTAAATAAAAATTGAGCGATGTTGTTAAAAATACAAAACATGATTAAGAGGGAGTCTCAAGCCATTTTTATTTTAATTTTATAAAGAAAATCTGAAATAGACACTTAAAAATTTCTGGTTACGTGAAACCAAGGCATCAAAAGGAGGGTCCTCAAGATGTTGGGTAAAGGAGAAAAGAGGAGCAGTGGACAAGTACTTGGTAGGTGAAATTCTGTTACAAGAAGCGAGTCAGCCGGGGAGATGGCTCCACGGCACAGCACCTGGCTGGCCACCGCGAGGTCGGGAGTCCGACCCCAGTACAGGACAACAAAAGAAAAACGAGGCAGAGGAGGCGCGGCGTGACAGCAAACACTCAGACGGCAAAACAGCTCTGTACGGGACTGTTCCTTGACGTGAGGAGGCTTCCTGATCGTTCTGGAGGAAGCAGTGCTGTTTGGTAGCTTTTGAAAAGTTGAGTGTTGCCCTCGTTGAGACGTATAACCAAGAAGTAGCAGAACCCCAGCCAGTGATGTCACCTGCTGTCTGAAGCAGATGAGCGTTGGACATCCTTTCAGAAATTAAATACTACCCAGCAGTAACTTCAAATAACACGTTTTTACCTGAGGAAAAAAGTGTATACGTGTGTGTGTTCCTCTCTGCTCGTTTGGTGGTGCTGGAAGCTGACCCCAGTGCCTTACGCATAGCAGACAAGTGCCATACCCTCTGAGCTACAGCCCTACCCTAAATAAATACATACTAAGACATTTGGGGGACCGGGAAGACTGGGTTTAACACGTTCCCACCGGCTTGAACCACCAGTGGTGCATGTGAGAGCGGCCCATCGGGCAGCTTCTGCTGTCTATGGGACTGTCCCCAGCAGCCAGTGGAACAGCAGCACATGCACCCCTGGTGCTTCAGAGCCACCTGCAGCAGAGCATCTCCATTACAGCCCCTCCGCGAATGTGTTAAGCCCCAGTGCACCCCCAAAAATGTTTTTAATGAATTTAGTTTTATTTGTAAAAAGCAAAAGCGTTGAGCTCATATTCTGTCCCATCATTGGTATGGGAGGTAAATTTTTAAAATTTGTATGTAGTTTTTGTTAAGAATATATTTGGTTTATCTCACAGTTAAGAACTTTGTAGGGTATTTTTATTTGTAGGGTATTTTTCTGTTCTAGATAAAACTTCTTTCTGAGCATCGATTTCAAGTTAACATCTTGGGATTTAAAAATGTAATAATTTTTTCTTTTTATAGTTCTACTTGTCCACTTCTGAAAAGGAAGCTTATATAAAAGAATTCAGCCAAGAAAGACAACAAGAAATTTTGAGAAGAGCAGCAAGAGACTTACCTATCTATACCACAACGGCTTCAAAAAGTAAGAAAACAAATCTTAAGCTTTCTTTTCCAGAGGATTTTTTAAATGTGTTCATTTCTGCCAGGATATATTGCATGGTGGTTATAATGATTTCCATAAATAGCATCCTTGGGAACAAAATTTCCTGTTCTCTGCACCTTCTGTGGTATTTCAGATAAAAGCATGTGATGAAGATACCAGCGTGGATTAGGGCCCGCTTTAACGTGAGTCTGTTTTTCTCTTTACCCAACTGAGCCTTCATGGCTAAACGTCTCCAGTAAACCTTCATTTGGGAATTGTTTTTTGAGTTTGACTGTTGTGCAGCATCACTGACTAATACAGAAAAGCAGGAATGTGCTGAGAAAGGGGAGAGGTGAAAGCCACAGAGGAGGAGAAACTCGCCCAGAGCTGTACAGCTGAGAACTCCGAGGCCCAGCTGCGAGTTCAGCTCTGTCTGTCCCCAGAGCCTGTGGCGCTTCTTCAGTACCCGTCTCCGCTCTCGTCCTGACCGCAGCAGCTTCCTCTCCTCAGGGCTCAGCCCTGTGGCAGGGAGGAGTCCCAAGGGGTAGGGCTGACCATTTAAATACAGGAAGTACCTTAGTTACCTTCCTCAGTGCTAAGACAAAACGCTTACCACCCAAAGCTAAGGGAGAAAAGATTTACTTAGCTCACAGTCTGTAAGGTTTCAGCCCATAATGGGCTGGCTCCACGGCAGGGTGGTGTGGCGGAGGGGCATCACAGAGGGGAAACAGTTTATGGCAGGCAGAAGGCAGCAAAGCATCCAAGTGACGACCCTCTTTCTGTCACTTAAATCTTACCCAGGATGCCCACCTTTAATCCTGGCATCGCATCACGGATCCCAGCGTCACACACCCTAGACCCAGCCACCTCCCAGAAGCCCCACCTGTGAGTGCGTGAGGCCTTGCGGGGACATGCAGATACAAGCCGCACAGGAAGTCAGGCACTGGAGAGTACTGGCAGCTTAACAGTTACTGTGTGCTGAGTACTTCATGCGTAGGAATTCATTTAAACTTCCCAACAGAGCTGGGAGGTTCATACCACAGTCACCATTTTGCCCATGAGGAAACCAGGTCATGTCCCCACACAACCCCTTCCCCAGGTGTGAGAACTGGACTGCGAGGCCTGCAGACTAAAGAAAAGGACAGATCCATGACTGCGTAAAGTGCAGTTATTTGGGGGAACTGCTGACAGTCGCAGTGGGAGAAAGACCAAGTGGATACGCCCAGTTTGGGTCGGGAGAGATGGATATTGTGGTGAGGACCGAGTGACGTCTAGGTACAAAGGTACCTGGCTGACCCAAGCTAAAGGACCTAGTCCGGTGGGTCCACATCTGCTCTACACACTGAGTCTCCTACTTGCAGACACTTGAGCTGCGAACTTCCACAAGTGTGCTGTGCAAGGCTCACCGGTCAGCTTATGGAGCAGTCTGACCTTTCAGCGCTACGCTGGGCAGCTACTGAGAAAAAAGTGCCTGGGGTTACTCTGGGGTGCTCGTGGTAGCAGCTACAATTCAGGATGGCTGCATTTAGGTCAGGTTACATCCATACAGGTGCAGAGGGGTTGAAAAGATGTGTTCACAGTCATATGGGCAGTTTGGGACAACACAAGGATCTGCATCCAGGTGCTCATGGCAGAACCCTCTGGTCTTCCCAACTTCAAGGGAAGGAGGAGCTCTGCCTTCGTGCAGCTGTGTACAGACTGTGACCCAAGAAAGTTTAGTTTCTACATCATGAGAGGAAGAGATATTGGAGTGACTTTTAAAAGTATATTTAACACAGTCCTTTCTACATTACTGATATATTATAGCACAGAATGGAAATCTGGATTGTAAATCAAACCTTCACTTTTCTACTACTATTGCTGTGCCAGTCACTTAAACTTTCTAAGCCCTAGTTTTCTTACTTTAAAATGCACATACGCTGAGCATGGTGGTGCACACCTATAATCGCAGCACTTGGCAGGCTGAGGCAGGAGGATCACTGCAAGTTCCAGTCCAGCATGGGCTACATAGTGACTTCAAGGCCAGCCTGGACTACATAGCGAAACCCTGTCACACACACACACACAAAAAAGAATATCTACATCTCTAGGTTTGTGAAAGTTTTAAATGAGATAATAAATGTAAAACACTTAGTATACTATATTTTGGCATATAATACATTTTCATCAGATTTCTTTTTTTTTTTGGTTTTTCTCCGGTACCGGGAACCGAACTCACGACCTTGCGCTTGCCAGGCAGGCGCTTTTGCCGCTGAGCTAAATCCCCAGCCCCCAGATTTCATTCTCAGTAAATGACAGCTAATTTAGCATAACCCCTTTTTACAGTCAATTCTGAGAAGTCTGGTTTATAATAATTGTTAGTAGTTGTAATTCTATAAATTAGGAGTTTTTAATCTGTCATTCATTTTTTTCAGAGAATTTATGAACCTGAGATCATAGGCAGAATTTTTGGTATGTGTAGTTTCCAAAACAGCCTGTTCATGACAAAGTCATCTATTTTCAGAGTGGTACACATGCCCCCAAAGTAAAGGGCCATTGCTGTAAAAACTCGATTTTAGAGCCTCACTGCTTTTTATTCACTGTAATGCCTTTCCTGTAATCTAACTAGCACCGTCCTCTGTTGTTACCCCAGACCCTTGTCCAGCACTTCAGCGCCTGAGATGGGCCTGGGCTCATCACCATGGTAGAGATGAGAGGATGAGCCACCACCAGGCAGCCGGAGCCTGCGTGGCCAGGGCTGGGGCTCGGGGGGAACCTGTGTTCTGCAGCACCGGGGTACTACATTTCTGTAGCCCAGAATTCCGCATTCTGAGTTTCCTCTTTTTTTCTTTTTTTGGTCTTTCTGAGACAGGGTCTCACTGTGCTGTTCAGACTGGTCTTGAGCACACTTTGTAGCCCAGGCTGGTCTCGAACTTGCAGTGATCCTCCTGCCTCAGCCTCCCGTGTGCTGGGATTAGCATGCACCACCACGCCTGACTCTTTTTTCTCTTGTAATAGAAATAATTCCTGTCTGTTCTTTAAAAAATAAAATTACAGATACATACGTTGAAGAAAGTGGGCCTTTCAGATACCAAAGAGTATCAAAGAGCTGGAGCTGAAGGCTAGAGGACAGAGATGATACTTTGCATCAATTCCCATTTCGTTTTGTTTCGGTTGATGGGTTGGGTTGGGTTTGGTTTGAGATTGTCCCACTTTGTAGCCCAGGTTGAACACGAGTTTGGGATTTTTCTCAGCCTCCTGAGTGCTGGAATTCCAGGCATAGAATAGCACGTTCAGCCCTTGTCGCACTTTTTGAACCATTTGAACATACTATCCACTCCGAAAACCAAATGAATTCTTCTAGCCCCTCCCCTCGGAAGCGCGGCGAGGGCCAGCCTGGCTGGGGTGTTCCTCGCGGCGCTCCCGCGCTCGGGCCTGCTGCTCTGAGCCGGGCCGAGTCTCTGTCTTCTTCGCTGTTCTTGTCTTTGTCCGGAAGCGTGGTGTTCTTCTCTGTAAGTCTAGTTTGAAGTTTTAATTCAGCATCCATCTCTTTTCAGCCCATTTCTATTTACTTTAGTAAGTGTGATTCTTTCAGAAGCTGAGTGGGAACTTCTGAGATCCCTGCCTTGTACATCGTAAATCACTGCCCAACTGTTCAGTGTTCCTCTAACCGTCTTGACTTTATTTCAAGCCTCCGGGGGTCAGGAGTTTCATCCGCAGTCCCTGTACAGTGTCTCGCTAAGTGGACACTCAGTAGGTATTTGAATTAATTTGTTCCTGACATCATCTCTTTGCAGATGGGGTGGGAGTTGTGCACTCATGTAGTACTGAGAATTCAACCCTAAGGCCTTCGCACTAAACTGCATCCCCAACCCTTTTAAATTTTTTAGAAAGGGACTTTGTAAATTGCCCCGTAATCCTTGAACTGTAATCCTGCCGCCTCAGCTTCCTAGGTAGCTAGGGTTACAGGCGTGCCCCACTTTGCCCAGCTGTGAATATTCTCTTGTACTAAATTTTCTCACTTGAGTCTGACTTTATTTTTTTGTCATAAATAATAATGATATTTATTAGTAGTAATAGCATCATGATAACAACTGATTTATGGTGAATCTAATATGGGTTAGCATTTAGTTTTAATCCTCATAATAGTCTGTATCCTTGGTATTATTCATACTTGCGGATGAAAAATTGATGGTTTTGGGAGGTCACAGATCCAAGGTCACAAACGAGGAAGTGGGCGAATAGTGTCAGGCCTGGCCGTGGGCTGACCGTGCCGCCCCGGGGCAGGTGCTGCAGTGCACCTTTGCGGACTGGCTTCCTGGATCCCGCTTACGTCTTTGGATCTCCGTTCTCGTTCTCTTTCTTCTCCCCTCCCCTAACCTTCTCTTAAATCCCTTGCTGTGTACAAGGGTTACGTGTCCATGGAGCGGCCTGAGTTCAGCGTGTACTCTGGTGCAGCACTCTTCCTGTGTATCCAGAAGAGCAGGTTCCGAACTCCTGCCCTGCAGCATGCAGTGACGGTTGCCTAGAAGTCCTCATTCCTCTTGGCGCGTGGCTTTCAATTCAGCATCTGTGAAGAGTTTCATTCTTGTATTTTCTGCTTCCGAAGTATGAGTGTTCTTTTTGACCTACTGTCCAAAGTTTCAAACTCATAAAAAGCAGACTCACCCATTTACAACCTCGGCCCGTGGGGGCAGATGGTTAGTCGGCTGTGTTCTTTTATTCTCAGCATCTATCTGTGTTTGTCCCACGTGAGAACTCTGACTATTGGTTGGATGCATGAAAAAGCACTCTGCCTTCACCCCAGCAAAACCTGGCTTTATTTTTGTTCTTGGCACTGTCTAGACAGGAAACCCAAGTTTGCTTTTCCTTTGATAGCTACTTTTATGTTAATTCATTCTGCAGCTCTCGTAGGGCAGTGGGTCTGCTGTGCCAGACCGTGGCCTGGCCCCGGTTGCTCCCCGTCACCTCAGCCTCCTTGCCTCCCTGTGCACTGGTGCTGTGCACCTGCGCTGCAGGCGCCCACCTGCCCACCCCCCGGGCTGTTGCTGGAGAGCCCCCCTGTGTGTCAGTACACAACAGCTGAAGCTAGAAAAGCCTTACACAGAGTAGAGCGTTGCAAAACTTGTGGACACACAGTGAACAGATGGGGTGGGGAGATGTTAACAGTGCAGGTTTGATTATCTGAATAGAGCTGTCGGGTGTACCTTCTCATGTTGCTTTAAAATACATTTTGTCTCTTACATTCGTTAATTCACTTCTGGAAGGTGTATGCATTTTATGGGGATAGGGTCGTCATATGTGTAAAAAGAAAACAGTTCCCTTTGCAGATGGAAACAGGTGTATATTCAAACCACTGTCTGATTTCCTTTTTTCCATTTAATGTATTTTTTTCTATGTTAGCTCTGTCAAAAGCAAAATTTCAACAAATTCAGCTTTCAAGATCAAAATGGCTTTGATTGGTGATTCAGGAACTGGGGCATCTGGGTTACAAAGTTTACAAAGGAAAGAGGAGTTTGGGTGAGTGAGTGCAGGGCTGGGCTTCACAGGCAAAGTGTAAAAAGCTGAGGAAGGTACAGACAAGCAGCACACAGATGCCATTCCAGAGCGGCTTTCCTGTCGGGCTGTAAGTGCAGTCTTGCTAGCTTAGCGGGGTTGGCTGCCGTCTCTGCTCTCGTCTCAGTTCAGCTCGTACAGGTAAACCCGTGAGGTTTCTGTTCGGTACAGGCCCCTTAACGTGAGCGAGTGCATTTCAGTCTGCGGTCTGCTTTGTGGACATAGCTGTGTTTGTGCGGAAAGTCTTCGTTAGCACCTACATAGTATTTCACCGTATGGATATACCATAAAATTCTTTCGTGTTGTAAGTCAGATTATTCCTGATGTTTTATTAAAAACAACCCTGTGGTGAAGACGTCTGTCCTTCGTTGTTCTTCATACAAGCCAAGCGTGCTTTTGCCTCAAGACCTGCGCCCGCCTCTGAAACTGCTCTTCCTTCTGGGTAGCTGCACGCCTTAGGAGCTCGATTCTCGCAATTACACTTTTCCCCGATGTTTCTCAAACAGCAGTGCCCTATTCCCCTTCCTTCTGTCACTGATGTGCTGTGTATTTAGTTAACGTGTTTATTACTCATGTCCTTCAGTAGAACATAAATTCCATGAAAGTAGGGACTTCTGCCTCGTATGGTCTCTGGCTTCTGGTTGGTTCTTCGTGTCTCTTGAATGAACGGACATATGAATTGGGCAATAGTAGCCTATATTTAGTGGGAACCAGGTTTTTTCAGAACGATTTTTAGGTGTGCTGTTTGGTGTCTGGCTGGCAGGTAAGAGGCTTTGCTGTGTGTGTGTGTTTAATAATGCTTCAAGGGTTTCAAAAGCCAAGCCCCGGAGGGTGCCTTACCGGGTACCTTTCTAGAGTTAACCGTGGGCATTCCTATACAGCTAGAGAAAATACTCAACTTGGGACTTACTAAAAATCTGAGCTCTCGCCTACTTGTGCTGCTCACCTGGGCGTTGGACTTTGTCCACGTCGTTTATTAGGTTTGCATGTGCTTCATTCAGTTGAAAACAGCTGGGAAAATAACTACTGAGGTCCTCTCCTGTCTCGTGACACTTTGATTTGAGAAGCTCTCTGGTGTGTTTTGGTATTATTTAAAAATTACTGATTGTCAGTTTTCCAGAGTAATTGATGCTTTAAAGTCAAATTTTATTCAAAATTAATTAGGTTTATGAACCCTTAACATCTTTCTTTCGCTTTGTTTCCTGTAGCTATAAGATATTGTGAAAAGTGTCAGTTGATTAAACCCGATCGGGCCCATCACTGCTCAGCGTGTGACACGTAAGTAGTGTTGCTTTCTCTTTCACTTGTACCAAGTATTGAAAATCGGCGGCAGAAGGAGCGTTTTACGTGCTTTACACTTAGCAAATATGCTTCGTCTTCTGCCATTACGGTATTTGCTAAGTCTGTGGAACTAACAGAATATTTATGGAAGCTGGAATATACCCAGAAGTATTCTTCGGTAACAGTTTGTCTACTAGTTAGTAGAATTTTGTTAGCCTTAAATATGCTCTCTCTGCTTGTGTTCAATACAATATTCATGAATAAGTTAATAATAATCCCCTTGTGAAAGGTAACAATTTCCTGGATTTAAAAGACCATAAGGATGGTTTCTTTGCTTTTAGTATTGTTTTGTTTTGTTTTGTTTTTTTTGTCTTCTTGAGAGAGGGTCTCGCTATGCAGTTCAGGCCAGCCTTGAGCTCACTTTGTAGCCCAGGCTGATCTCGAACTCACAGTGATCCTCCTGCCTCAGCCTCCCAAGTGCTAGGATTACAGGCGTGTGCCACCATGCCTGGCAGTATTGTTGTTAATAGTAGAACTTAAAACAAAATTCCAACAGTTTTCAACTATCTTCTTCACATTTTCCCCAGGAAAACTTGATTCGGTCCTTAGGCAGTGTGAGAAAGTAGTATGTAGATTGTTAGTGTGGGTATCTCGGCTGGTACTGGACTTTTAGTTAGACCAAGTACTCACTGGATCTGAGGTTAGTCTTTATTATACCGTGGTATCATCTGTCACGTAACATTATATAAATATAGGATACATACACTGCTAGGGAGGCATATTTTGAATTTTGGGATTTTTTTCTTATTATGAAAACATGGTAGGATTACCCATATGGTAAAATTTGATAAAGTATTTGGGAAAAATAACCATCTCCAAGCCAATCAGTGTTAATGTTCTGACATACTTGCTTCTAAAGTTTTATTTTCGTGTTCTGTACATATTTAAAGTAACAGGGTTCATCTGTATTGCATTTCATTTCCTTAATCTACCTTGTGAGCTGGACCTGGCTAACAGCGAATAGCGTCCACCACGTCTGAGGGTTAAGACGATGTATCTGTGCACCTAGGCATGCTCAGCTGAGTTCCCACTGTGAGAGAGTGTGGCTTCTGCTGCATGAAAGTATTTGTGGGAATACCAGAAATTATCTCCAACCTGATGTTTCTGGGTTGGTTCTGTTAAGGCACTTTTGTAAAGGGAAATTTTAACTGAAAGAAAATTATGAGGAATCAGAAGAATTTTCTTCACAGGCTGTCTTACGCTTCTTTGTCCCTTAGATGTGTTCTTAAGATGGATCATCACTGTCCTTGGTACGTATTAAAAAAGTAGAGGACCCTGCATCTGTGGGTGGAGAGGTGGAAGGGAAAGAGCTAAGAACTCCGGACTCCAGTGCTCTGCTACGTTAGAGTCCAGTGATGACGACCTTAGGCTGCTTGCACAGCGTATATACATGCAGATGTACGGGCATATTTATGTTAAATGTTCCCCTTTAAAAGTATCTTCTGATGTTGTTGCCTAAATAATGATTTTGTATTTCCCAAATGACCCATTTCCAAATAATGGTTAAGCTCTGTGGTTGGTTGGTGTAGTTAGTACTGGGGTGTCGTGTGTGTTATGCAAGTGCTCTGTTGCTGAGCTACATCCCCAGGCCTTTTTATTTTGGAACAGGGTCTCACTAAGTTGTCCAGGTTGGCATTGAACTTGGGACCTTCCTACCTCAGCTTACAGAGTAGCTGAGATTACAGCATGTGCCACTGCACTTGGCTGATACATCTATATTTTTTTTCTTTTATTTTCTTTATGAGCTGGGCATGGTGGGACATACCTGTAATCCCAGCACTGGGGAAGCTGAGGCAGAAGGATTGCCGTGGGTTCGAGGCTGACCTAGGCTCCGGAGTAGCCAGCCTGAACTGCCTAGTGAGACCTTGTCTCAAAAAATTTATTTATTTATTTGTACCGGAAGTCAAATTTAGGACATCATGCTTGTCAAGCAGGTGCCTATACCCCTGCCCCCCCCCCAAATTTTATTTGCGATAAAAAAGTAGCCGGGCGTGGTAATGCATGCCTGTAATCCCAGCACTCGGGAGGCTGAGGCAAGAAGATCGTTGCAAGTTCAAACCAGCCGGGGCTACAAAGTGAGCTCAAGGCCAGCCTGAGCTGCATAGCAAGACCCTGTCTCACAAAGACAAATAAAAAATAAAATCAGTTAAAAAAAATAAAAAAGTTACTGTATTATCCACGTAGTAGAATTAAGTATATTTACATTGTTGTACAATCTTCAGGACTTTTCAATTTAATGAAACCAGAACTCTTTAATTCCACAACTTCCTATCTCCTAGCCCTTGGCAGTCCCCACTTGAGGGCTGGGGATTTAGCTCAGCGGCACAGCACCTGCCTGGCAAGTGCAAGGTCGTGAGTTTGATTCCTGGTACCGGAGAAACAAAACAAAACAAAAAAAATCCCCACTTGACTTTCTGTTTCTATAAGCTTGTCACTTGTCTTATTTTTATAATGTGACTTTCTTCATTCTCCTAGGGTGAATAACTGTGTGGGATTCTCTAATTACAAATTCTTCATGCTGTTTTTGTTGTATTCCCTGTTGTACTGCCTTTTTATTGCAGCAACAGTTTTAGAATACTTCATAAAATTTTGGACGGTAAGTCTTACCTTAAAACGTGTATTTAAGACTCTAAAGTTGCTGTATTGCTGAAGAATTCCTTTATTCTGATGCTTTAATTTTACTAGTTAGACTTTTTAATGGTTCAGAGGACGGACAGAACCTAATCTACCTTCACATTCGTACGCAGCTTTATTTGTAAACAAATGGACATCACACAAGACACCGGGAGCTTTTCTAGGTTGTCCGCGTTACTCTCAGCCACACTGTCGCAGAGTCCCTGCTCTAAGAAGTAACTGCTTTTCTGCGACTTGAGCCAGTTCGCACCTTTACAGTAAGGTGGCACCTGCACTCCAGGCACCTCTCGGCTGTTTCCTATCTGTGTAGATTTTCAGCATTTTTTAATAAATGGCAAATGGTCAGAAACAAACGTCTAATCAGTAGGGTCTAGTGTGTCTGTAGAAAGGACTGCAGTGCATCTGAGAAAGAATAAGGAAGCTCTGAGTGACAAGCAGTGTGACGTCCTTGAGAGGTGTTGTGTGAAAAGCACAAGGTGCTGCCGTAGGAAGGCGCACACATGTGTATTACCCTCTCTGCAGAACACAGTTAAAGATCGCTGCTGCTGACTGCCTTCTGGACAGGCAGCTATGTAGTTCAGGCTGGCCTTGAACTGGCAGTGATCCTCCTGCCTCAGCCTCCCAAGTGCTGGAATTGCAGGTGTGTGCCACCACACCTGACTTCAGTTCTAGTTTATAGAAACCGTTAACCAAATGTTTAGAGCAGTATGTGCTTGCTAATACGTTATACTCTTTCTAGACATGAGTCTATTAAAAATTGAGTGGAAAGGTACGTGTTGAAAAGGTACCTGAACTGTGCTTGAAGAGCTAAACGTTTTTGTCTGGATTTCTGTTGGAATTTTTGAGAAGATGCTGTACATAACCATTAGAGAGCAACATCTCAGTGTTCCTCCAAAACACACGGGGTTTATAGCACAGTGCTCGGGTGTTCAGGATAATTTTGCATAAAAATTGGTTTCTTAATACATTGTCTCTATTTGCACAAGCTTTGCCGCAGGAAATCTACAGAGAATTGTCCAAAGGTAAAGCACACCATTCCCATGACATTCGCATTGTCTCTTTTGTGGCATTTTATAGCAAATTTTGTAATAAAAATTTTTCCTCGTGGGATAGTGAGATAAACGAATCACTTAAGAGGTAAAGTGGGAGAAAGGGAAATACCAAAACAGTCTAATGTATGGCTAGGGGTAGCTCAGTCGTAGAGCGTGTAAGGCCTTAGTTGAATCCCCTGTGCCAGAAACAACAAGAATGATCTCATTCTCAGTAACCTTCCTTACTGTCTGTCAGATGCTTGCATAACTTAATAGAAGGATGGGTTCTTGTAGCTGTAAGGAAGAATAACCGAGAAGCTCTTTCCATTCAGTACCTCCCGGCTGATGTATTTACCCAGATTGCTGGCTGCCTTGCAGCCTCTGCAGAGAGGGAGGTGAGGAGGTCAGTGTGACAGTAAAGGCCCAGGCACCTGTGCAGTGCTGTCCCAGAAATAAGACCTGAGAAACACAACGTAAAAGTTCAGTGTGGGCTGAGGACGTAGCTCAGCGGCATAGGCGCCTGCCTGGCAAGCACAGGGTCCTGAGTTCGATTCCTGATACGAAAAAGAAAGACTTCAGTATATCCGCTTGAGTTTCTGATGACAGCGCATGTGATTAAAGTAAAAAAAAAAAAAAAATACTTTAGCACAGACTGGATGCTGAGGAGAGCTTGGTAGGAAAGAAAATGGTTAGGCGGAAGAGTTCATCCCTTCCTTTGATACTGAGAGATGCTGTAACATTTTATGTATTTAAGAGCGGTTTTAAAATTTTTTGTTGGACTCAGCAGTCTGTAAACAGAACTAAATTATGTTATACTTTAAAGGCTTAATATCCTCAAAATTAACTTTTTTTCTCCTTTCCTCAGAATGAACTGACAGATACGCGAGCAAAATTCCACATACTTTTCCTTTTCTTCGTGTCTGCAATGTTCTTCATCAGTGTCCTGTCACTGTTCAGCTACCACTGCTGGCTCGTCGGGAAAAACAGAACAACTGTAGGTAAAAGGCCAGAGTAAATGAGCGCGGGTGAGCACGCAGTCCAGACGAGGGCAGCGGTCAGGTGACAGAGCGGTGTGGAGTGGTTCTGCGTTAAGCGGATTGGATACGAACACACACAAAGGCTCATTGTGCTGAAGGGCTTCGAGTGACGCAGAATTTCAGTAATCGAGTGCATGTGAAATCGGGGTTTTAGTAAAGAGCGCCGCCTGCCTAGCACGCGCCGGGCTCTGGGTCAGTCTCCAGCACTGCAGATAAGCAAGCGTGCGCACACACTGGGGGGCTGAGGCGGGAGGGGTGAGAGTCGGAGGCCAGCCTGGCAGTTCAGCAGGACGTGTTCTGAAAAGAGACCTGGGGATGGGTCTTGGCTCAGAGGCTCTGGGTCTGATCCCCAGTACCTCAGATAAAAAGGAGGCTGACGATCACCTGCCTTCGCAGACTCCTGTCTGCCCGGAGCGTTGGGAGGAGGCCCGTCTCACTGTGCGGCCATCGGCCAGCCTCAGACTCTCAGTGACCCTCCTGCCTCAGCCTTCCGAATGCTACCTTGGCAGCAGTGCCCCCACACCCAGCTTGGAAACAGTTTGTGGTACAGAATGCTGAAGGGAGCCTGAGGGGCAGATGGCAGTTACGTTTGGGCCGTTCCAACCTCGTGTGTTACTAGGCCACGGAAGTGGTGGCTTCCAGGCTGAGGGTTTCCGCACCCTTCCTGCCCCAGCCTGGCTCCTCCCCTTCCATCACTCCTTCATCCTTTCTGCATGCGGGTAAAATTTCTTGCATCTATTAGCTGATCTGATCGTCTTCACAGAACGTCTTGCTATCTCCTTACTCCTAATCAGAGGTAACAGAAAGTTGCCATACCGACAAAGGCCACTCCTTAAAACCTTCAGCAGAAAACGAAAAGATTCCACGTTAAGAAAAGCCGGAATGCTTGCTTCCCGAGGGACAAGTCTGATAGTCACGGGCTGGTTTCCCGCCTGCCGTGGGCCGGTCTGAGCCGAGGGGCAGCCGCCCACCGTAGACGGTGTGGAAGTGCTTTCGTCGGCTGCCTGCGCGCTGGCCTGGCGCTGCCCCGCTTCTGCTCACCCTGCGGGTCTGGGTGAGAGGAGCGTTTCCGGGGAAACCACTTCTGTGAACAATCTTTTTCACCAGCGGGCGCAGTAAGGAGGCGTTTTAATCATGACGTGGTGTGTGCAGACTTACAGGATCACGGAAGTGAGTTTCACAGCGCGTCGTCAGTCTCGCCTGTGGGCTCTGTGAGCTCGTGCTTCGCGCTGTAGCTCACGGCTCTTCCGTGGTTGCGTGGCCTGCTCGCGTGGCCTGGCCCACGCTCTGAGGCACGTCGCCTTGCTGCCGTGTCCCGGCCAGCCTCCTCCTCGCGCACCGCTGGCCAGTTCTCCCGGCCGCGTCAGGATTTTCCTTCTTCTGTCTTGGTGGGGCCTCTGCGCGTCATAGCTGGCGCTCAGCACAGCTCGCCTCCCACGCGGAGTGACACCCGCGTGCAGACCGAGGCCGTTGTCCCCAGCGGGCAAGGTAGCCCCTGGTGGTCGCGGCTTCTTGTTCGCGTGACCACACCCTGAGCCTTTCATCCCTTAGAACTGAGGACGCTCTAAAGGTGAAGTGTGCGGGGGCTGGGGACGTAGCTCAGCGGCACAGCGCCTGCCTGGCAAGCGCAAGGTCGTGAGTGCGGTTCCCGGTACCCGAGAAAAACCAAAACAACAACAAGAAAAGGGTGAAGTTTTCGACTGAAATGTTCCATTCTTTTGACTGCAGTCTTCTAGTCCTTCATTGTCCCTTTTCCACAACCTAATGCACTTAGTTTTGTGAACGTTCCAACACTTTTCTCCCGGCGTTTCTCTCTCTCCTGGTTTCATGTCTCACCCTCGTCCGGTCAAGGCTCCGTGAGAAATGGCTTGAGCAGCCCTGCACTGCACCCTCCATCTTTTGCCCCAGGTTGCCTCCCGCGGTCCTTGCTCCCCCGAGGCCCGGCTTTCCAGCCACCCATCTGCACGCGGACACCAGGACCGCTGACAGCTGGCAGGGGGAGGAGTCTCACTCCCGCGTTGGTTGTCGCACCCACAGGGTGCGGGTCTCAGGCCTCACTGTGGCCCTCCACTCTGGCTGCAGTGTCACGTTTCTGGTCCGTGCCTTACCTGCTGACCCACAGCGCAAGTCCACGCTGGCACCGTTTCCCTCTCCCCTTACCCGCATGAGTTCTGCACACACAGCTCCGAGAGCGCGAGCAAACGCGCCTTCCGCCTTTGTAACCTCTCAGACCTTGCTCCTTCCGCACCTGCCACTCCCCTCCACCCTCTGAGGAAAGATGGCGGCCTCCCATCTCTTCTGAGACCCCTTCCTTCAGAGTTAGGGTTTTGGTTGGGGAGGCGGGCAGTTTGAGACAGGGTCGCGCTGTGTAGTTCAGGCTGGCCTTGAACCCACCGTGTATCCCAGACTGGCCTCAAACTTGCAGTGATCTTCCTGCCTCAGCCTCCTGAGTGCTGGGACTGAAGGTATGCACCACAACATCCAACCCTCAGTTTTTACCTTACTGTTGTACATCATCAGTTTCGCCCAAGAAACTAGCTCTGCTTCTTAGCCATAGTTTAAAAAACATGCTGGACTGCCCTGTTTCTAAATACAGAGATAAAACTTTAGACATCTGTGCCTTCCATTGAGACCTCCCCCTATCTTACGTGACAGCCATACTCGAAAAACAACCTGTAACCCTCGCTGTCTCTGCGCTTATCGCTCAAGATCACCCTCAAGTGCACGGCCCCCGCTCCCGCCGTCCCTGCTGCTGCCCGGCCACGCGCAGCTCCGAGCCGGACAGTCTGCCTCCTCACCCGCGTGCTCCCCTGTGCCCCTGCCACTGTTTCCACGCCACAGCTCTGCTGCCCTGCAGGTTCCTAGGCAGAACTTCATCAGCTTCTATCTCTGGGTCCCCAGTCTCATGACAGGAAGTTCATAAATAAGAATAAAGTTGGAGTGGTTTTGAGTATCTCTTCTAAAAAAAGATAACCCATTAGAATTTCCAGTAAAAGCCAGGTGTGGTGGGGCACACCTGTAATCCCAGCACTTGGGAGGCTGAGGCAGGAGGATCATCATGAGTTTGAGACCAGCCTAGGCTACAAAGTGAGCTCAAGGCCAGCCTGAACTGCATAGCGAGACCCTGCCTCAAAAAGACCTAAAAAAAGAAAAAAAAAGAATTTCCAGTAAAACTAGATAATTATTTTAACGTGTTATTTTATATAGTTGATGAAATTAAAATTGTATTTTTCTCAGTTTCAGAAGTTTATCTTGTTAAAAATAGAACTTAAATTAACACATGCTAATAGTGCATACTTACGGGATACAGTACAACATGCATGTAATGTGTAATAATCAGCTCAGGGTAATTTGTTTATCACCTGTTACCATTTCTAGTTATTTTGTAATTGCTGCAAGTATACTATGATTTAACATAAGGAAATTGTTATTTTCCATTTCTTTTCTAACTTTTAAATAGATTAATTAGCGCATTTTTTTAATAGAATCATTCCGTGCACCTACGTTTTCATATGGACCTGATGGAAATGGTTTCTCTCTCGGATGCAGTAAAAATTGGAGACAAGTGTTTGGTGACGAAAAGAAATATTGGCTACTTCCAGTGTTTTCAAGGTAATTTATAACATGCAGGCCTCAGAAATTACGGGATCTGTGAGTGATTACGATTCAGGGAATGTAATACATAGTTATGGGCTTTTAAAGTGAATGCTCAGAATAGCTTGATCAGATATAAAATATTCTTTCATTTTGAATTAGATACAGTAGAGTTTGAGCATATAGTTGAATGGAGAGCAAAAAATACAAAGATGCATAAGAAATAATCACTTTCTTTTAAACATAAGTTGTTGGAAATAAAGAATTACAGGAATTTATACCTCTAATAGCTGTAGCTTCAAAATTTCCATCACAGAAGTGAATACTACATTCTTTCTTAAACACATAGTGCAACTTTACCTCAATTGTAAAAGAATATATACTAACAGTGGTTTATAGTTTCCACTTCTCTAATTCCGAACAGTTTCAGAACATCTGTTTACCCAAGTCATTATGGAGAAGAAAAATATTTATCATTGAAGTGGTGTATTTGTTACAGTTACAGGGTGTTTTCCTTAAGCAAAGTACCTATTTTGGTCTACAAGTGATTTACATGGCCTTCCTTTTGGAAGGCCACTTTCACTTGGTATTGAATTCCAGCCAGATGTAGCTTCATGGTTTTCTGGCCTTTTTTGTGCTAAGTTTGTGGCCATTGCTACTTTCACACTGTATAGAATGTCTTTTCTCTGGCTGCTTGGAAGGCTTTCTGTTCAGTCACTACAAAATTTTCTTAAGGTATACCTTGGTTTAGTTTTCCTCGTGTTTCTTGCTGGGATTCTCTGAGTTCTTGCCTCTGGTTTTATACTTTCCATCAAGTTTGGCAAAATGGTTAACCATTACTCTGTCATCTCCCTTCCTGTCCTGTCTTAGGGGCACCGGTTCCAGACATGCGCATCCCCTCAGCGTCCCCACAGCTCAGTGATGTTCATTTGTATGTTCCGCCTTTTCGTTTTATGTAGGTCTGTCACTGTATGTTCACATTTACCACTCTCTTGTGTACTTTCTCGGTTGTCTCACGTTTTTGAGGTTTTTCTGTCCCTCTGATGAGAACACAGATACTGGTTGAGAAATTATTTTCTGTGGTTACTGAATTCCTGGTCTGAAGGTCCGTCCCGCTTCCTGTTACGAAGGTGTTACCCTTTCGCCTTCACTTCGTGTGGTTTCCGTGGAGCCTCAGCCTCACTCTGGTCCTGAGCTGCTGTGCGTAAGTCGCCGTGTGGACTCCTGTTGTTCTCCCCCTTACACACATTTTTCTTCATCACTGGTTGTAAGTAGCTTGGTAACGATATTCCTCAGTGGATTTTCTGCCTGGCTGTTCGTTATGCTTCTTGCATCTGTGAATTCATTGGTTTTAAATCACTTTTGCCTATTATGGCTTCAGGGTTTTTGGTTTTTGTTGTTTTGTTTTGTTTCTGGTCTTGGGGTTGAACCCAGGACCTTTGCACTGAGCTACATCCCCAGCCCTTTTTATTGTTTATTTTGAGACAGGGTCTTGTTAAGTTCCCAAGTTGCCCGGGCTGGGGTTGAGCTTGCCATCCTCCCACCTCAGCCTTCCACCGCCTGGGTCACAAGCAGGTGCCCCCCGCCTGGCCTCTCTTGGTATCTGTGTTTTTGCCTGCGGACCGTCGTTGCAGCCCTGCCTCCCGGCTTCTCTGCACTGTGAGCCCGTGTACGCTCAGTCTCTCGGTGGGGGCCACAGGCCGTGGTCTACCCTCCTCCCTCACATTTTTGCATCATCTTGGTGCGTTTCTGCGGCCGGGTCTGCAAGTCCATTCTTCTCTTCTTCAGCAGTGTCTAGTTTGCTGGAAGGCCTGTCCAGTGAGTTTTCATTATAGTTAACATTTCTGTTTTTATATCCTTATTCCTTTAAATTTATGGACATATTTATAATCATTTGAAGTCTACTAATTTTCATTGAAATTGTTAATTTTCTGATGCTTTTCTGTTGGCTGTTTTTTCTTAGCTATGGATCACATTTTCCACTGCTTTTCATGTCTAATAACTTCAGATTGGGTGGTGAATATTTTGAATGCTGCTGTGATGAATAGATTATAATGTCCCGCCCCTCCCTTTCTTTTTTTGATTTTTGAGAGGGTCTCACCAGCTCATCCAAGCTGGTCTTCCACTCACTGTGTAGCCCAGGCTGGCCTCAAACTCGCTGCATCCTCCTGCCTCGGCCTCCAGGGTGCTGGGATTACAGGCGTGCGCTACCACATCTGGTTTATTGTTTCCCTTTCAAGAATGTTGTTTGGTTTTGTTGGAATTAGGTTACTTACGTCTCAGCTAGGGCCTTTTGAACATTTCTTTAGGGCTAGTTTAGCCTTGGAACTCAAGTGTGGGGTCTCAAATTCATAGCGGAGATCTCTCCACTCTGCCTGGTCAGGGTTGAATGCTTCCCGGTGCTGTGGGGACCCTGACTTTGTTCCTTACACTTCCTGCTTCTTTTCCCAGATTCACCTATGCAGCGTACTGGTTGCGGGAGTGCTCAGGGACAGGACTCTGCACACTGCTGCCGTCATTTCTGTACACGTCGTCTTCTGCTCTGTTGTGTGCACTGAGACTGCTTGAGCTCGCTAAGCTCCGTCTCTGTCCCCTGAATTCACAGGGCCACCTTGCTCTGCTTGGACTCCCTTTCTTCCTTTTTTTTTTTTTCTAATTTATTTAAAAGAGCAAAAGAAGGACAACATAACAATAGGGGGATTCACCGAATTACAGACATAGTGGTAGGACATTATCAATGGCTGTTACTTTACCTATTGGTATCTTCCAGATAGTTTCTCAGGAAAACAGACAGACAAATAATAGTGAGTTACAGACAGAAATGGTGGGATGGGTCCCTTGCTGGTGCTACAGTGGTGGCAGAAAAGGAGGCTTATTTTCTTCTTTTTGAGACCACAGTATTGTGCAGCCTTGTTTTGAAAAACTGCTTCATCCAGTCTCTGGCTGCTTATGATGGCATGTTACACTTTCCAGTTACTCTGGTTGGCTAGAGGCGAAAGCCTCTGTTCAGTTTTCATGTGTTAAGAATGTGAAAATAAGGCATAACTATACCTTTTTTATACTGTAAACTTGTTGTTTTGTTTTTTGAGACAGGGTCTTACTATGTCGTTCAGGCTGGCTTTGAACTCACCACAAAACCCATGGTGACCTCGAATTCATGGTGATCCTCCTGCCTCAGCTTCCCAAGAGCTAGGACACTATCAGCTTCTTTTTTTTTTTTTTTTTTTTTGTGTTTAGGTACCGGGGACCGAACTCACGACCTTGCGCTTGCC
>NW_004955497.1:1905678-1920587 GCF_000276665.1 Chinchilla lanigera | reverse complement strand
TTCTCCGGTACCGGGGACCGAACTCACGACCTTGCGCTTGCCAGGCAGGCGCTTTTGCCGCTGAGCTAAATCCCCAGCCCCACTATCAGCTTCTTGAAGGCATAGAGTTTTCTTCTCTTTTGGTCACTGATCTTTCCCCAGTTATTAAAATATTCCCCAGGATGTCATAGGCACTCAGGAGACATTTGTTTGGGGTGGGGTTTTAAAATTTTCCTGCAGTGCTGGAAGCCCTACACAGGGCCTCATGCACGTTAGGTGAGTGCTGTAGCATTGAGCCGTGTCCTCAGCCCTAGGTACTGATTCGGTAAATGTTGTTGAATGAGTACGTAGGTGGAAATTGCATCTCTGATTTCAGTTTGAGACTGGATGACTTCTGAAATGACTGTGATAACAGAGCCTCTGACCCAGTTACTCGTGTAGCTGTGTGCGTGCTGACTCGGTGTGGTGATCTTAGTAGACATAGGAGATGTTGTCTCTGATTTTTTATTTAGTTTACCTTTTTTTAGATGGAGTCTTGTTTTGGAGCCTAGGCTGATTTCCAGCTCGTGGGCTCAAGCAGTCAGTCACCCTGCCTCAGCCTCCCACGGAGCCGGGGTGGGGTGCCTCGGTGCCCCGCCAGCCTTGTTTCTGAACACGTGTAGATTAGGGGAGAAAAGGGCCTGTGTGTTCAGCAGAGGCAGTGACCTTCTGAGCTGGAAATCTTAGGGCTCTCTCTGAAAGCACAAGTGAGCGCCATCCTCCCGCCGTGCCTCGGAGACTGTGCGATAGGTTTGACCTGGAGTCCCGCTGTTGCTGTTTCTCCTGTGTAGCTTGGGTGATGGCTGCAGTTTCCCAGCTCGCCTGGTGGGGATGGATCCAGAGCAGGCTTCTGCGACGAACCAGAATGACCATGCTAGAAGGTGAGTTTCCTGTCCTTGTGTTTTTCGGTATTTATTGTAAAACCATGCACACGTGTATCTAGGAGCACATACGATAGCAAGCCGTCGTAAAGAGGGGAAGAGAAAGTCTACTTACGTTTTTTAAACTATGGGTTAATGTGTGTGTGCACCTAAAATGCTTAGGATCGCGGTATATTTTTATCGTTCAAACCAGAACACTTTTAAGAACATGGAAAAGTTCTTGTGTGTGAAACATGTATCATAGGTAAAGTAAGACAGTTACAAAGAGCCGGAAAGCTCTGGGCACGCTGAGAAGCAGGGCAGTATGCGGCATCTTCTTAGAAAGTGAGATATTGTCCTATGTCGGTTATATTCTTTCAAAGGAATCGTACAATAAAACCACCATTTTCATCAGTTTTAAGACAGTGTCAGAATGAGTACTCACAAATGCAGGTTTTTTTCTTACTCATCTTAATGGAAAAAATAAACTTTCATAAATTCAGTGAAATAGTCCGTTTTTAAATGGAATTTTAAAGAAGATAGATGCTACTTTTGAAGTGAAACACTGGAAGTGTGTGTATTACGAAAGTAAGTGGTACGCGGCGAGAGGCTCTGTGTTCCAAATTAGCATCCTGACTGTAGAAGAACGTAAACTTCGGCACCCGCAGCCTGAGGCCTCAGACCTTTGAGCCCTCGCGTGTTCGCGGTCTGTGGTCTCGAGCCGGCTTCGCCTCGCCCGCCGCCGGCCGTGGGAAGGGAGAGCGAGCACAGAGCGCCGGCGCACGCTCGGACCCGCGCCGGCAGTCGCGGTCCCTCTTCCTCCCCGCTGTCCTCCGCGCCCGCCCTCCCTGGTGCTCTGCGCTGGAAGAAGAAGTCTGCGCTAAATCACTGAATCATTTTTTCCCCTTAGATCTAAACTGCAGAGGTAGAAAGCAGAAAACTTGGGAAATGACAGGTAATTTTTTGTACTAGCGCAGACGTAGCTCCTCACCTGCCCCTGTACTGCCTTCCGGCCCCTCATTAACATGTCACACGCTCAGGCTTGCCTCTGAAGCTTTCTTCCTTTCGTCTAATCATTTTCGTTGGCAGAGTTGGAGTGCAGGTTCTCGGGTCTAGAGAGCCGTGTCATGGGGGTGTGGGCGTATTTTTCTTTGGAAGATAGTTTCAGCTGAGTGCTGAGGTCTCCGGCGTTGCCCTCACCTGTTCAGGAAGAGGAATACTAATTTGCTGCTTATTAATTTATGAAGTGTCCTTAGTTGAGCATTCATCTGTTTACTAGATTATTTTCTCCTCTTTTCAGTATTGGCTCAAATCCGCCTTTTCCTACCAGACCCCTTAGCGAATCAAAAAACCGTTTGTTGGACACTGAATCTCAGTGGCTGGATAACGGGGCTGAAGAAGGAGCCGTGAGATCAGGTAACGGTCTCCCGTGGGCGCGCTGCGCATTGGGCTCGGGTGAAGGACGTACGTGTAGGAGGGCGGAAAGGACACGCTGTTCCGAAACACCAACGCGGGGGCGCGTCGGAGACGCGTGTGTGGAGCCCCGGTGCCCTGGCGGCTTCTCCGGGCGAAGCGGCGGGCCGGGCCGGGCCCCGGTACCGGGTGGTTCAGCTCAGCCGGGCGTTCGCTCCTGGCCGCACGTTTCCTCACGCGGAGACGGAAAGTTCCGTTGTTGCTGGCTGCTCTGGTGAGCGTTTTGACGTTATTCTGTAGGGCCCCAGCTTATGCTTAGTCGAAAATAACTTCTGAAAAGCGCTGTGCTCTTCATTGCCTCAGTTTTTGAAAGCTGTGTGCTGAGTATGTTTTAAGCTTCTTAATGACTCGGTCAGTTCCTAAATTGCGGATACAATACAGAATAAAGGATAAAATTGAGGTGGGATTTCTAGTCAGAGTGGGATTTACAGTATCATCTGATCACTTCGCGTGGTAGCCTAACGCATGTTGGAGACGCTTCTTAATGATAAAACTGTCGGAGGCCTCCAGTAATAACAGTGATGACACTGTCGTCTTGCAGTGTAGGAAAGTCATTGGAGACATTTGGGTCGTTTGTACTAACTCTAGAAAATACCCTAGAAACACTTGCTTTTTTTTTTTTTTTGAGGGAAGGGTCAGTTTGGCTTTTAGCAGTATTGTAAAAACTCTCTTAAACTAACATTTTAGGATAAGACCTCTTCAGCAGATGAGTGGAAAATTCATTTTGTGGAATTAATTCTTGCTGCCTAACATCTTTAAAACCAATGTGTAAGAATCAGCCTAAAACCAGATTTTTGACTCTTAAACCTATGCAGTCACTTCTGTGTTTTACAAGAAGGCAAATGGTCGGTGCTATAAGCCTATTCACTGCTTCCCTAATAGTTCTTTTTTTTTTTTTGGTTTTTGGTTTTTGGTTTTTGGTTTTTCTCCGGTACCGGGAACCGAACTCATGACCTTGCTCTTGCCAGGCAGGTGCTTTTGCCGCTGAGCTAAATCCCCAGCCCCCCTAATAGTTCTTAATGTAACCCATGTTACCACCTAGCCACCTAACCCGATACTTTTGTCATGTCGTAATTGTGTGCTTCCAGGGACAAATAACCATGTCACAGTGGCAGTGGAAAATTGAGTTCCACTTGTTCCTAACTAACCATGCGGTCAGAGCAAGGTAAGACCTGGAAAGGTAATTTCCTCGAGCAAATCGTTCAGTTACATATTCCAAATCGAAACAGTTTCCAACTTTCTCAGCTTGTCAGTTGTGTTAGCAAAATTTCAGTAGAAGAAAAACTGGAAAATGACATCTGCCAGTCTCACTCTTCTGAACTACCTCTAACACAGCGTTAGTAAATACTGGTTGGTGGGTAAATGAAGAAACAGCTTCGGGTTGGTATGTGGACAGCTAACCTTTCCAGTAGCGGTGCCTTATTACTTAATGAGCCTGAGAAAGAGGTGGATTTCGCCTTCTGTTGGAGGAATTTGATTCGGAGAGCAGTGGTTCCGGCTGCGGACTGGGAAGACGGACGAGGCCCTGTGCCGTTTGTCTGGTTTTGTAAAGGACACAGCAGGTCACCACAGACGCACGAGCCTGGGGGACGGCAGTGGCCACCGTCCTGTCCCCGCCTGGGCCTCGGCCGGGGGAGCCTCCCTTCCCTGCCTGCCCCCCCCCCGCTTGTCACCGGGCTGAGTTGTCCTGGAGGGCAGGGCCAGGGCGGAGTCGGGGGCCATGGCGGGCCAAGCGGCTGCGTCCAGAAAGCGGAGCCCGGTCACAGTGACGCACAGCTGTAGAATAGCACTCCGTCCGGGCACGTACTGCATCTTAGTACCGGTGGGGTACCGGCCGCTGCTTGTGGTTGTTGGGGGTCCCCGGACGGCCGTCATGGCAGGAGCTTGCCCGCCTCGGACTCGTGTGGGTGGATGTGCTGTCCGGGTTCACAGCGGGGGGTGCCGTGGGGACCCCTCTGTGAAGCCCTCTTGGATTGCTTCAGAAGGAAGCCAGGGATAGCCCCTTAATACTGCTTGTAAGAATCTTTCTTGTTTACAATGGTAGTAATACGGCAGTCATTTCCTGTCTTGCACTGTTAGCACCTTTATTCCTTAGCCCACAGGACCATTTAATATATATTTTAAGATACAGAAAAATCAAGCGCTCGGTAGTAAGTCAGTCATTTCTCTTTTCATAGGTGTATAAAAACATTATGGACTGGCGTTTTCCATTTCATTTGCAAGAAAATGATGGATGGAGTGAAGTCAAATGTAACAGAAGATCTATTTTTTAAAAACGGAAGTCTTTGTGCAGTTCACTGGATCTGCAGAAGCACTACAGAACAGTGATGCCTTAATTTTAAGTGTGCATTTGTGCATCGCGGACTCACAGCTCAGAAGTGACTTGATTCCCCTTTGGAAAGAACGCTTGCCTGTCAGGAGATGCTGGTAGGAGCTCCATCCCACGTTCACATGGCAACCGTGTTACACCTGAGTTATAATATTAGCGCGATCGCTTCGTTTCCAGGTAGATGTTCACTCCAAAACACATGCTAAAATCTTGTCTTAAGTGAAGTACATCTGGGACAATTGGTGGCTGAAATGAATAATATCCAAATTACAATTGCCTGAACTATAATAAGGGAAAGAAAATGACTGTTTTTTAAAAATTGGGTGTTTGCTAATTTATACTTTTTATACTTTTCAACATTTTTAATAAAGATCTTTTTATTCTTGACTATAAAATAACATACTCAGAAGGATTTAGATACCTAAATGTAATCATGTAGAATGTAGAACACGTTGGTATAATTCACTGAGGGCTTTTTGTTAAGCGTGTACAACCATGTAGTGTGCTTTGTACCCAAGGGTTTAAGGAGACATGGCTGTACAAGGTGGTGGACTCTCTGCTTTTTAATTATTTTTTTGTTGGTCTGAGGGTATTATGGGAGGCACAAATTACATGTGGTATAAAAGATTTGACACAGTAAAGTTAGATGGAACTGGCTAGAAGAAAAACAAAACGATAGGCAGCATATTGTAAGCCGTTAAATGTTTTCAGTTCTAAAGGCATTTAAAACAAAACACTGTTTAGTTGACTTTCAATGTTTGATTCAGGTTCTGGCTAAGAATTATTTTGAAACTTTTTACAGTAATGTTATAACAGCTTAAACAGTGAATTAAAATGCAGTTTGAACTAGAAAAAAACTTCAGAATAATGTAACTCTCAGGAAGAAATTGTAAGCTTCAGTAGTCATTTAAAATTCCCAGTCTCTGAGAAATGGATTCCAGTTCTAAGTGCCAAATCTTAAATCAGACTATAAAAGGAAAATACTATAAAAGATGAACACTGCAGAACTGCTACTCCTCCTCAGTGTACGGGTTAACCAAACACACTCCTCCAGATCGGTTCCAGTACATGGGTGAAGAGAGACTTTACCAGCATCTGTAGCAGAGGTTGTCATTTCCTTGCCTATAAAATGGGATTGCAGGGTAGAGGGCACCCTGAATGAGTTTCACGGGATGACTTCTAACATTCTGTAATTCCTATTTGCAAAATACCCTTGCTTTCCATTCATCTACCAATATTTTTGGAGTACTTTCTGTAAGTCAGTGTATTAGAAATAGCACTCTAATTTTCTAATCTAGCTCAGATTCTATAGTTGATATGCCAAGTTTACAATATGAAGGACTAATTTGCATTGACCACACTAATACTAAATCTTAAGAAAGTAACTTGTTTTCTCTCTGGACCAAAAGAATGAGTTAGCTTTGAAAACACCATTTGGAAAGTACTGCTCTAGGTTTTTCTACTTTTATTTCCACTCTTTAGTCTCCATAATCTTCATTTTAGAAAACTAGCAGGAGAGTCAAGATATCAGTTAGCAGCCAAAAGCCTAACTTCACTTCGGTGGTTTTGCATGTTACAGGAATTAATAGTTTAAAAATACTTGACAACTTCTAGAAATGCTCAGGTCTTTGTGAGTACATTTCAGTCAGAGGGTTTGCATGCACCTGGCTAGCTAAGGAAGCATTTTCCCTTTAACCTAACTCAGGCACTTTTGTGAATTTATGGTATTTTTTAATTCATTTGTTACTTAACGTCACCTTTAATAGTATAGTAAGTATCGTACCTTTTTAGAAATGTCAGTTAAAGGCACTTACTTTAGTTACCTTTGATTTAATTAATTTACAGCCAACATTTGGCCACATGGTAAACATTTCGCTAACTTTACTTAGTATCTGGGACCATTCGTGAGGGGCCTACAAGGGGGTGAGGGGAAGGCGGCCTCTTTGGCATTTCTACTGGTGTGGGTTACCGCTCTCAGCTGTGTGGGCGCAAAAGATCAGACGAAGCCTTGCCAAAACTTCTGATTACTTCGGTCCTTCGAACACTTGAACATTTGTGATGATACTTAAGGAAAGTGCAGTTGAATTTCAGGTCTTGCTGTTGCCATTAAAAGTAAATTAGACAAGAGACTTGGTTCACCTGGCGCAGATTTACTTGAATATTCAGTACCTGAGGCACCTGACAGTATCGCCGTGCCAGACCAAAGAGCAGCTGCCGTGTATCAATTACTGAAAAGAATCGTGTTTACAAGGTTCGGTTTCCTCTTCACATAGGATGACGTTTTAAAAACTTTTTACCTGTTTAGTGGCTATGATCCAATGAGTTGTAAGTTTGTAAGACTATAAGACTAGCTTAAATCAGATATGCAATATTTACTTGAATTTTATTTCTTTAGTGAGCAAATTTGACTATGTTTACGCGGGTGTTCAAGGTAATTAGGCCTGTAAGTCACCCATTCAAAGCAAATGCATAGTAAGATCTCGGGGTTAGGAGCTGCGTATTTTGGGCATATGAGTAGACAGTAATGTACAGACACGTTTCGCTCACGTTGGTTCCCTGCCTAGCACCGCTATCAGTGGAGAGTATTTTTGACTAACCTGTTATTAAGATACCATATTTTTGCATTTCAGCCAAACAGGTGATGTGTAAATCTGAAATCCTTGTGTTTCATATGCTCTAAACTGTATTTTTCAATTTAAATTAAAAATGCAATATAGATTCAGAAAAGTCCATATTTTTCTAATGACTTCACTGTATTATTTTGTTGGGTTGCATAAAGCAGCAAGGAATTGTATTTGTATTAAAAAGATTAAGAAAGCTGTTAAGTTTATTATATTTGTACATGATTGCAGATGAGTTTATACGCATCTAAGAGAAAAGATGGACACTATTTTAGAAGTGATTTGTTTTGTTTTTGAGACAGGTCTTGCTGTGTTGTAGCGCAGGCTGTCCTTGAACTCACTATGTAGCCAGGGCTGGCCTCGAATGCACAGCAATCCTCTTGTCTCAGCCTCTCGAGTGCCAGGATTACAGGCATGCACCATTTAAAGTGATCTTTAATATGCTTTTATATGAACAAGTTTAAAATACAGTTTACTTTGGTTGTCTGTACTTACCAAGTACCATAAGCCTTGTATTTATTTCTCATTTGTATAATCCTGGATCATGATGGAATGTTGACTCTGCTTTGTTTTTTGGGTGGCCTAACCTATATTAATTACCATGTATGCAAAACATTTTAAAGCTTTTTTCAAAGATCATAATTACTTTATTAATAAATAAAGTCTTGTTTTGAACAGTTTCACTGTGTTTTTTGTTTTTTGTTTTTGTTTTGAGACAGGGTCTTGCTCTGTAATTCATCCTGAGCTTGAACTCATTATGTGTAGCCCAGGATGGTCTTCAACGCACAGCAGTTCTCCTGCCTCAGCCTCCCAAATGTTGCTGTTAAGGCGTGTACCACCACACCTAACATTTTTGTTGTTGTTACAAGTTGGTATTTACCAAGTGAAAGAATAGTAATTTTGATCAATTTGAAAATTTGGTAGAATATCACTTAGAGAGCTTAGGTAATACCTTGGGGAAACTACTTCTAAGGTATTTCAGTGCAAAAAAAAAAAGTTACAGTTTACAAGTTTTCTTCAAAACAGAAAGGGTATTTTCGCAGTATGGGGCTCTGACAGCATGGAGGATGATAAAATTACTCAGAGACAAGACTTGGCCAAATAGCAACAGGCCCAGAGGGGCTCTCCCGAGTGTCCAGTCCCAAGGGAGCAGTCCCAGACTCTGAGCTGTCTGGCTTTTATTGCAGGGAAAAGTAAGCAGAAAAGGTGTGGGTGTCGAGGAGATTTGCTATGTGACACTTTCTAGGTTCATCCACGCCATTTATCTGGTGTGAGGGGAAGCAGTGGCTGAACCTAGCATGTTTCCCTAATCTTTACCCATATGTTCCAGGGCCTGCAAGCTTTTTGTCCTGCAGCCCCTTCATGACTTCAGTCATTCCTTCACTAAAATCCCCCACAGGGTATATAGCTTAGCTTTTACTGTGCATTTTAATTTCAGATACCACTTTTAACATCTTAAACACTGCCAGGGTTGGTGGTACACACCTGTAATCCCAGCACTTAGGAGGCTGCTGAGGCAGGAAGATTGCCATGAGTTTGTGGTTAGCCTGAACTACATCATGAGACACTGTCTCAAAAAGAAAACAAAAACCTTATGATCATGGAAGTTCTGAGTAATAGGTTTCATCAGTGTGTGCTTTTATGGCATCTGTCTTCCACTTCCCTTCGAAGGGCTGTAGCTCTCAGGTTGAGATTGCTGAACTAGTAAAGCAAAAAAGAAACACTTCCTCCCATTCAGGAGCCCCCGCCCTTCAGTAAGCCCAGATAGGTTTCTGTCTCCCCAGAATGATGGAATTCTCTTTCTGCCATATGTAAAGTAGGTGACACAGGAATGTAACCTCCACCAATCGCGTACCTCCAGCTTATCCCGCCATATGCAAAGGAGGCGAAGCTCTGTAACTTTCTGTCCAATCAACAGTGGGCGCCCTGCCCTGCTCACCTGTAAGCCCTACGGAAACCTTGCTCTGAGAGGGCGGGGCCTGACTCGAGCAGCCCAAGCAGCCCTCAGGTTAAGTAAAGCTGTGCCCTTTGAGCGCCGGTCTTCCAGCCGGCTCGCTCCCTGCCTCGTAGGTGCCCGGAAGGAGGGGCCCAGGTGCACGGAGAGCCACGCTGCGGTGAGCGCTGTTGCGCGCCGGCCCTGAGGCTGGCCGCCGCTGCTGCTCAATTGAGAACTACCATGACACAGAGAAACAATGGCATAGTTGTCCCACCATGTACTGGCTGCAGATGCCCACCTAAGGACGTGTGTGAATCATTCAAACATGGAGAAACCCCTGGGAATACGTGCCATACAATGGGTCACTCTTGGTCCTGCCGTTGAGAACCAGAAAGGTCCAGAGTCAGCGGAGGAGCAGCTGCTGAACAAGGACTCGGAGAACATGAGAATGCAGACTAAGCCCACGGAGTCAGAGGTCCAGTGGACTGGGGTCATGAGAGCCGCTCAGAAGCTGTAAACCAGGAGGACCTTGCACAATACCTGCAGAGACTCATTGGAAGCCATTCTTTCCCTGATAGTACAGGCTGTGGTGGAGCTCTGGAGAAATCTGCAGCAGGATTCTTGCTGCCTGTGCTGACAGTTGGGGAGAGGACACTAACTGGTTGTGGGGTCCCAATGCAATGCAAGGCTGGAGAGAAAACGCTACAAAAATGCCTTTCGCCCCAAATGGTTCACTTGATTTTTGACAACTCTTTTGGAATTTATGCCAAAATAAGTATAGGTTGTGTCTGGACGCCCCCCCCCCCACAAAGCCTTATGTCATGGGGGGCTGGCTTGTTAAACCTGGACCTCTCTCTTCATGCCCTCCCTCTCGAACCGGTTACAGTGTTTCCAGCTCAACTCAGCAGGGGCCAGGGTTACTCTGTAAACATCCTCGTCCTGTGCAAGAGGGCAGGGAAATGATGGGAGTGCTAACCTGCCCCAGGGCGGTGGCCTGCTTACAGTATAAGGGACGAAAAGAGGCTCGTGCCCCCTTTTTTGCTCTTGCTGCTTTTGCTGTCTTCTACCACCTTGAAATGCTGCCCCTGTGCCCTGCCACCCTGCCTTGGAGCCAGCCGATTATGGACTGAAACCTCCACAGACTGTGAGCTAAATAAACCTTTCCCTCTTTAACTTTGGGTGTCAGGTATTTTGTCCCAGCAGTGAGAAAAAAACAGACACAGTAAGCGCTTAAGATTTTTTTTAAGACAATGAGGAAAACCAGTGTCCATCAGAAGGAAATTGGTTGTGTTTATAAAAATTGAACTATTTCCATGAGAAACAGCATAAGTCGTTGGGAAAAGGGCAGTGGGAAGCAGAATAGTAGTGAAGGGGTCATTCACATTTTGCTTTGCTTTTGAATCTTTGTATATTTTACCATATACCTAAATGTGAAATCCAGACTGGGTAGCTCTGTTTTATTTATCGTTATAGTTCCAGGCCCTGAAACTGTCAAAGTCATACTAGACCCTCCACACCTTCAGAATGATATAATTGCTTACAGCTGAGCAGTAAATAAATTTGAAAACATTAATCAAACTTTCATATGTTTTGGTGGTAGTATGGTTGTATATGCACATACAGACATGTAGGAACACACAAGTATTAGTTTTTGGATCACAGACATTACAGTGTTTTTGTAGTTTAAATTTGCTAAGAGAAACATCTTTTAAAGCTAGGTGTTGTGGCGCATGCCTCTAATCCCAGCACTTGGGAGGCTGAGGCAGGAGGATCATTGTGAGTTCGAGACCAGCTTGGGCTACAGAGTGAGCTCAAAGCCAGCCTGAACTGCATAGTGAGACCCTGTCTCAAAAAGACAACAACAACAACAAAAAGCTTTGTAAAAAAGTGCATTAGTACTGTTTGAGTGTTACTGTGGTGGCTTAAGTGGGTACGGTATTGCTGGAGAGCATTGTGGCACTACGTGTGCCTACCCACTGCCCCAAAGAGCCCCGCTGAGCGGAATCTGTTACACAGAGTTAGCCGTACAGAGACGGGTGTACAAAGATATGTGACAGCATCATGTGAGAGTGGGAAAAATTGGAAACAAACTAACGTCCATAATTAAGAGACGGATAAAGGTTAGCGGAGCTGCTCCTCTGTGCAATCCTGTGCCACCTTTAGGAGCAACAAGGTAAGTTTATGTGGACTCGCAGGGCCGGCCCATGCCACAGTGTTGAGTAAACAAAGCAGGTTCAGACTACTGACTGGTGCAAAAATTTTTCGCAAATTTTCACAGATCTCAAGGCAAATTGTGCTGTGGGAAAAAAAAAAAGCCAGTGTAAATTATTTGAATTACATACCTTTCTTGAAATTACAGAAGCATAGAGGTGAACAGATACGCAGTTGCTGGGACTGGGAAGTTGGGAGAGGTGAACAGCGTAGGGGGCCTGTGGCGACGGGGTCTTGAGTGTGGTGTTGCACGGTACACATGTGAACGCGGACACCTCTCGCAAGTGAGTGCACATGAAAATGGCACAGTCTGACCAAGCTCTATGAACTGTGCTAATGTCAGTGTCCAGACTAGAAAGGCAAATGCAGCGTCTGATGTCAATTTCCAGGTTTTGACACTACTGTGGCTGGGAGGATGATACTGTTGCAGGAAGGTGAGAGAGGCTTACCATGGACCTTTTGCTACTTACACTTTTCTCCATTTTTGGTAATTCTCCACAAAGTCTTTAATTAACCAAAAATGGGAAGAGGGGTTGTAAGTAGCCAAGTATGGTGGCATGTGCCGGTAGTCCCAGCTACTTGGGAGGCCGAGGTGGGAGGAGCCCTTAAAGTTCTTGCAGAATATAGTATTCAGTATAATCCCAGCTTTAAAGTACATGTTATACACATATGTACATAATTTTCTACATGTAGAAAAACAGATGGCCACATAAAATTGTTAATGTTGCTTATCCTTGGAACACGGAGGCCAAGTGGAGTAGGAACACCCAGAGGCTTCTTCACAGTTTTACACTGCCAGGGGCTGGGGATTTAGCTCAGCGGCACAGCGCCTGCCTGGCAAGCTCAAGGTCAGGAGTTCGATTCCTGGTACTGGAAAAAAAAAACAGAAAAAAAAAAAAAAAAAGAAAAAGAAAACAGATTTACACCGCTTAGATTTTTTTCTCTGAATATACAGTACTTCTGAATTACGTATTTTGGATTAATAGTTGGTCGAGAGGCTATGACCCCCACTCCTTACATTTTTATTTTAGCTGGGCATGGTCACACATGCCTGTAGCCCCAGCACTGGGGGGGGGTGACACTGAGGAAGGAGGATCATTCAGGACCAGGCGGGGGTAGAGGGCCACACTGGGGTACAGGTCTCACTAAAACCCTTACATTGCCCAAGCTGGGGCTGAACTTGCCATCGTCCTGCCTCAGCCTCCCAGAGTGCTGGGATGACAGGTGTGCACCCCTGTGCCCATCTTGGAAATAGGAATTTTGTGCATCAGATCTATGAAAAACATCTCTAGAAATGGAAAATAAGTGTTTTTAAATTCCATTTTGTGGCTAGAGGTGTGGCCTGGTAGTGCACGTGCTCAGCACGCACAGCGTTCTGGGTTCCATCCTCAGAACCAAAAATAATTTTGTATTTTATTTCTTTAAAAGATATTGTTAGAAAAGAAAAAAAACCAAAAGATACTGTTAAAGCAAAAATTAAAATTCTGTATTGTGAGAGTTATTAATAGCACAGTGTGTAGGGATGGTAATCAAAATTTCACAGTTGCAGTGAAAGTATATTAAGTCTAATTAAATGTGATAAAGCTGTATTTCACAATTACTGCAGAAACCACTAGAAATATTGCAAAAAGTGTAGCTTAAAAGTGAATAGAACTGAAAGACTAACAAATTTTTTTATTTTAAAAATTAAAAAACTGACAAGACAAAATCAACACAAAAACAATAAAAATGATACATGACCTCAAAACAAAGTGATAGGAATTTACAATGGTTGCTACATGACATACTGTTATCTTCAGTGAAGTTGCTCAGTCCACTAGACATAAGAATGTAAGACTGATCAAACAATAAAAGACAGTAACAAGTTAAAAAAAATAAAAACCAAAAAGACATAAAATATTGGAAATGATGCAGAGCTTCACCATACAAGATGGTAGGAGTTAAACAATGGTTCATCTGCTGCATATTGTTTTCAGATCAGTCATTCTGATTACCAATTGAAGTGTGCAAAATTGGTCAAGAAGAAAGAAAAATTTAAGCATTGACTGTTCCTCTCAATAAACCACAGATATCAGCAATACACCTACTCCAGCTATCCTTATATACACATATAAATTTTGTTTTTCATTTAAAAAAAACCAAAATAACAAAAATATGTAAAACAACAGCAATAAAAATGATACAGGACTTCAAAACATGGTGACAGGATATTAACAATGGTTGTTATATTACATAATGTTATCTTCAAAATGGTTGCACATATAACCAGATATAGGCATGCACAATTGATCAAGCAATTAAACGTGAACAGTTCCTTTCAATAAACCAACAGATAGTAGTAGTACAGTTATCCTAGCTATCCTGTGTATATATACACACACACACACACACACACACACACACACACACACATATTTTTCCCTCTTCTTTTTCCTCTCCCCTCCTTCATCCCACTTGCTCCTTCCTATTTGAGCAGTTTATTTTCCCTTTCACAATATCTATTGTACCTTTCAGATTTTATTTACTCTTTCAGGTTCTTATACTAGGGAGGAAATAGGATGTTTACACATGTGAATCTGATTTATTTCACTAATGAGTATGGTCTCTAGTTGCTTCCATTTACCTATAAAAGCCTCTAGTTTATCTTTCTTTATAGCTGAGTAATACTCCATTGTATAAAAATACATCAATTTTATCCATTCCACAGCTGATGGACATTTGGGTTGCTTTCATGATTTAGTAATTACAAATTGTGCAGTGATAAACATGGGTGCAGATATATCACTGTGATATGATGTTTTTAGATCTTCTGGGAAAATACCCAGCAGGGGGATAGCTGGGTTGAATGGGACCTCTAATCCTAGTTTACTGAGCAATCTCCAGACTGATTTCCACAGTGGTTGCACCAGTTTACACTCCCACCAGCAATGGAGAAGGGTTCCTTTTTCCCCACAGCCCCTCCAGCATTTGTTATGGGTGGGTTTCTTGATGATAGCCATTCTTTCCAGAGTGAGATGGGGGCAGAAAAAAAGTGAGATGGAATCGCAGTGTTTTAATTTGCATTTCTCAAATGCCTAATGACGGACAGTTTTTCATGTATTTATTTGCTATTTGTATTTCTTCATATGAGAAGTGTGTATTCATCTCAGATGCCCATTTTTGTATTGGGCGTTAGACTTTTGGGGGCCTGATTTTTTTAAATTCTGTATATGTTCTAGACAGGAGTCCTTTGAGGGACAGTTGGCTAAAATTTTTTCCCAGTTCTTTTCACCCTGTTGGTGATTTCTTTTGACGTGCAAAAACTTTTCAATAAGATGAGATTCAGTTGTTAATTCTTTGAGTTCATGAACTCTCTACCTACCCCTATGTCTTCAAGACTTCCACTTTTTTCTTTCATTAGATCTAGTGTTTCTGTTTTAATAGTTAGATCTTTAAGTAATTTTGACTTTATTTTGGTTCAT
>NW_004955497.1:1896993-1904506 GCF_000276665.1 Chinchilla lanigera | reverse complement strand
AGACAAATTAGAAAAATACAACATACTGAAACTGACACAAGAAAAAAACCCAGGAAATCGGGGTAGTCAAGAAAGTGAATTTGGTTTTTTTGGTTGTTTTGTTTTTTTAAGAGCAGAAGATATTTATTGAGGGAAAGAAAGAGAGGGACAGAAGGGAGGCCCAAGTGGGTTACTCAAGACTCTGTTTTTTTTTTTTTTTTTTTTTTTACTTTAAAGTGTAAAAGGATAACACAGTAATAGGGGGGCTTATTGAATTACAAAGTGGTAGGAAATTATCAATGGTTGTTGTTTTACATATTGTTATCTACAAGATAGTTTCTCAGGAAAAGAAATAGACAAATAATAGTGAGTCACAGACAAAAGTAGTAGGTTATTATCAATGGTTGTTGTATTATACTTTGGTATCTTCAAAGTGGTTTCTAAAGAAAATAAATAGAGCTATACATGGGTGACCCATTGAATATTCATTGACTATTCTCAATGGTTGTTGTAGGAAACACACAGTAATAAACACACATCCAGTTACGAAATAACATAGGAACAATACAAACATTACAGAGTTATGGACAGATTAGTAGGAAAATATCAATGGCTGCTATAATATATGGTGGTATCTTCAAAGTGGTTTCTCAGGAAGACAGAGATACGCAAGAAAGATCTAACAAGTAGTTACAGCCTAAGGGTTGTGAAAAATAGTGTATTACCTCCTCACCAGTGACTCCTGTCACTGAGGTGTGGCAGCTGGAAGGAAGGCCAGGATTGAAAAGAAGGACTGAGAGACTTGATTTCTAATCCTGTCTTCAAGTTGACTAATCTTTTTCTTCTTCCACTGATAATCTACTACTGATGCCATGCCAAGTGTCTTTCATTTCTAAACTCTAGATTTATACCTGACAAAGGATCTATAGCCTGAATATATAAAGCATTTCATCATCCAATAATAAAAGATAAATAATCCTAATAAAAATGAGTGAAATGCCTTTACAGGTATTTCAGAAAAGAAGATACAGAAATAGGTAACAAGTGAAAATGTGCTTAACACCATTAGACATCAAGGAAATGCAAATTAAAACTACAACCAAGCTAGGTGTGTTGGTGCATGCCTGTCATCCCAGCTCGGGAGGCTGAGGCAGGAGGATCATAGTGAGTTCGTGGCCAACCTGGGCTACATAATGAGTTCAAGGCCAGCCTGAACTGCATAGGAAGACCCCGTCTCAAAAAACAAAATAAAACAAAATTTAAAAAACCACCAGAAACAAAAAAAAATACAATCGAATACTACTATGCAATCACTGAAAGGGCTGAAATTTAAGACCCTGGTAATCCCACATGTTGTAGACAATTCAGAGCACTGGAACATTAATATATTGCGTGTAAGAATGTAAAAGGATAAAATCTCTTGGAAAAAGTCTGACAATTACTTAAAAAGTCAAGTAGGGGTCTGGGGGTGTAGCTTGGCGGTAAGCATGCTTGCCTAGTGAGTGAGGCCCTGAGTTCAACTGAGCAACATGCACACACAGAGTCACACAGGTTACCAAGTAACCCAGAAACTGTAGCCCTAGGCTGTTACCAAGAAAAAAATGAAAGCATTTGTCCATAGAGAGCCTAACAGCCTCATTCATAAAAAGACACTGAAAGCAATGTCTCTGTCCACAGACAGGAAAAATATCTAAGCAGACTGTGCATATCCACACAGTGGACTACCAGCTGTAGGAAAAACTGCTGCAGGTCAGCACGGCTCAATCTCAAAAATGCTATACTAAGAGAAGTCAGGTTCCAAAAAATATACCTATCTGACTATTTATATGAAAATCCACAAAAATAACACATAAAACAAATTACCGGTTATCTGGAACCAGGTTTGCTTTCTTCATTCTTTGTTTCTGTGTGCATGTGTGGTGTAAACTGCATCGCATGTTAAACATTTATTCTGCCATACAGCTACACTCCCAGCCACCCATCTTTTTTCTCCCCCGTAGGTGCTAATGTGGTTAGAGAGGGCTATAATTGGAAAAAGCACAAAAGAACCTTTTTCCTTACTATTTTTTTTTTTTTTTTTGGGCAGTACTGGAGATTGAACTGGGGACTATGCATTGAACTACATTTCCAGTTGCACACACATTAAAAATTAAAAATGAATTTATAGGACCAGTTCATTTTAAACTGGAACCCAGGCATAACACTGGAAAGGAGGGACATACCCTGACCTTAACAGGGAAGAGAAGATGACATATCCAGCAAACTTGATGCACACTGACAACATCAGCTTCTGCGGGGAAACGTGACGAGCTGAGGGTGCTAGTGGGAGGAGCTATAGGTGGAAGACATCTAGAGTAGAAGAGTTTTCTCCTGAAATAGAAAATCATACCACAGAAATATGGTGTTGTACCTGAATACTGTCTTCCAAAATTTGTATATTAAGGTTCTAAAGCCCAATATCTCAGAATCTGACCAAATTGGAGATTTATTTATTTATTTATTTATTTTTGTCTTTTTGAGACAGGGTCTCGTTATGCAGTTCAGGCTGAACTTCAGCTCACTTTGTAGCCCAGGCTGATCTCGAACTCACAGTGATCCTCCCGCCTCAGCCACCCTGAGATTACAGGCGTATGCCACCACGCCCTGCTTGGAGATAAGATCTTTAAAGGAATAATTAAATAATAATTAAATGGATGGTTAGGGCAGGGTTAGGGTTAGGCTTAGAGTAGGCCCTGATCCAAGTCAGAGGAAGAAAACGGAACACACTGACACTAGAACAGTACTGGCGGACCCTTTCAAGCTTTCAGTGATACAAACAGCCCACATCATCGGTACTGCCCTAGACATGCACAGGTACAGAGGAACAACCGCGTGGAGCAGGCGGGCAGCCCCCGGAAAGCAAGAGCGGGCTGCAGCCGTCTTCCTGTCTCCCTCAGAGAAAACCAGCCCTGTCGGTACCTCCATCTTGGCTTTCTAGAACTCCAGAACCGTGAGGATGTAAGTTTCTGCTGTTTTGAACCACCTAGACTGTAATGTGTTGATACAGCACCGTTACGGTTTAAATCTTCGGTGTCCTCCAAGTCTTCTGTATCTGGAAGGTGACTGGGTCATGGACGCGCTGTACACATCACTGGTACATTCACAGTTGACTTGGCCGCTGGGCCTGGGTACTGCGGCTTGACCTAGAAGAGGGTGTCTCCTGCCCTGGCCCCTCCCTTGTTTCCTGGCCACCATGACATGAGTGGCTTTTCGCCAGACTCTTCCCCTGTGCCATTTCTGCCTTGATGCCACCTGGACAGCAACCAGGACCCAAAAGAAACCTCTCCTCAAATTGTGGGTATTTTGCCAAGTAGTGAGAAAAGCGACTATGGTACAGCCTTAGCAAGCACAAGTGGTAGTTTCTGGGCAATACTGAGTTCTGGCTTGAGGTACCTGGTCATGGATTTTGTTTTGTTTTGTTTTGTTTTGGGTACTGGGAATTGAACTCAGGACCTTGCGCTTGCCAGGCAGGCGCTGTGCTGCTGAGCTAAATCCCCAGCCCCCTGGTCATAGATTTAAACAGCAATAACCCTATGTGTTTCTCTGGCACTATGTGACAATTGCATTGGTTTCAAACAAAGGAAAAGCAAATGGTAGAGGTCATTCGGGGGATTTCCAGATGAACACTGAAGAGAAAGCCAAAGGCGCGGAAGCTAACTGCATTATCTGTTGGGAGCGGCTGGAACATAATTAGACGTGCAAGACAAGCAGCCCGAGAACACGGGAGCTCCAAGACCACGGGCGCTCCTGAAAGCACATAAACTAGCCGTTGTAGCCTGTTAACGTGATTACTGCGCAGGAGGCGGAAATTAACCACCCTCTCGAGGGCATGAATAAGTGCTCCACTGTTCTTGGGCAGGTCCCCTTCTCCGCTGAGAGAGAGAGGCCCTCCACCTGACCCCAGCTTTTTGTCTCTTGTCCATTTTTTCCTTGTTCTTGCCGCTGTTCCTTCCCGGGGTACAGCAAGAACCCAACAGATCCCTACAATTATCCTAACTAAATCATAATGCACCCTCCACCTGTACACCTGCGCCAGAAAATGAGGAGTCATCTGACTGCTCACGCACTTCCGTCCATTCTACCTCTTACTCCCTCTCTACCCCAACCGCACATTCAGTCTCTGGTGGGATTACTGCAGGAGCCACCAAGCCATCCTCCGTCGTAATTTTTATTATTTCACTGTGTATTTCCGATAGTTCCTCACCACTTACACGACAGAAGTCAGATTTCTGTCATGCAAGACCTTTCATGTTTTGTCCCTACTTTTTCTGCCTCTTGTAGCATCTCTCTTCCCACCCACAAGAATCCTACACTGCAGCAATGCTCAAATACTGGCAATTTCAACAATCACAAGGCTGTTCTTTGCCTAATCCCACCACCTACTTGGCAAACTAGGAATTTGCTGAGGGACTGCTCTTCTAAAACTTGCCTACAGCTTTCCTCCCTGCTCAGGCAAGGCTGAGAAACGGCCTTTGCCCTGATTTGCTTGGATGCAGCGGAGCCCCAGAAGCTGTATTTCAGACATAAATCAGTAACGATGGGTAATGCACAGGTTGGCACCAACATACACACGCTCATTTGTTTACCATGGGATCACGTCCCAGTACACCCATCATAAAGTGAAAATGTAACCCGAACACGTCTAAATCACCCACCCTACTCGACATCATGCTAGCACGTGGTAACGCTGGTCTCTCCTGCTGACCTAATGGCTGAGTTGCTGCTTATCGCCGCAGCCCAGCATCATGACAGGACTGTACTACCTATCACTAGCCCAGAAAAAGCTCAAAATTCAAAACTGGAAATAGTTTCTACTGCACGTTTTGCATCATCATAAAACCTAAAAAAAAAAAACTTAAACCATCCTAAGTCTGAGATTGTATTTTATTACGTGTGTGATCATGAAGAGCTGAGTGGCAATGAGCCTTTGCTTGATGGTAAAATAGATTACTATAGGACGGCTTAGATGGTTAAGATGACACCCATTTTTCAAGTCAAAGGCTTCAAAAGCACTGCGCTGGCCAGAGTACAGCTGTGCCTGTTAACTCTTAGCACCTAGTGTCTACATTAAGTCTTAGGTAAGCTTAGTCCTGAATTCTCCCTTTGCTGTTTCTTAGCTGTGCGGACTTGGAGCTTCAGTTTCACATCTGTACACTGGGGATATCTATTTCAGAAGATTGATTTTAACGCTATAAATTGCCTACTGGAGCTGGGTGTGTGGGCGCACACCTGTAACCCCAGCACTTGGGAGGCCGAGGCAGAAGGATCACTGTAAGTTTGAGTGGGCTACAAAGTGAGCTCAAGGCCAGCCTGAACTGCACAATGATACTGACTTGTCTCCCATCTCTTCAGAACCAAGATTTTGTTTCTCAATGTCTTTTGAGATTCAAGTTAACCATGATCATTTCTCAAAGTTTTGTGACCCATACATGGATAAGAACAAACAGAAGTGCCAGTTGTGGTAAACTGCTTGAGCTATTTACTCTATCTGGGCATCAAAATAAGTTCAGGGTATTAGATTGCCCCTACACACCAGACACTTCTATGAGTGAAAAGCATTTGAGTATTTATTTAACAATATGGACTATTAATAGTTCAGTGTGTTTAAATATTCAACAACGAAATGCCTAAGCACTGTGTTAAGTGCAGTGAATAAAAAAAAAATCGGGGCTGGGGATATAGCTCAGCGGCACAGCCCCTACCTGGCAAGCGCAAGGTTGTGAGTTCCATTCCCAGTACTGCAAAAAAAAAAAAAAATCAGTTCCAACCAGTTAATTTCCTATCATCTTTTTTTTTCTGAGACAGGGTCTCGCTATCCTATATCTTGTTTTCAAATTCTGTAGTCTTTAGTTTTTCTTTACTCTCAAAAAAAAAAAAAAAAAAAAAAAAATCAGCGTCTCCACCATACCCATACACACTAACTGCAGATATTAAACTGGGAAATGGCTAGGTAGCAAATCTGGTATTTCTGGTTAATTCGGTGTTGGAAATGAGACCTGCACTCATACACCAGTCCTGAAGTCTGTACTCTTTGGAAAGCCATCTGACATCAGGATATTTAAATGTCTGAGCTTTTGGCTCTAAATTCTGTTTATTTATAATCTCAAGACCTGTTGAAAATCTATGTATATAAGAGGACTTTTAAAAAATACATGAAAATTATGTTATTAATAATGGGTCGTTTTTCCTTGTACGTGCCTGCAAATTTCCTATTAAATGATCCCAGCATGGAGGTGCATGGTTGTGGTCCTAGCATGAGGGAGGCTGAAGCAGGAAGATCCCACAGTTTCAAAGCCACCCTGGGTACACAGTTAGTTCCAAGCCAGCCTGAACTACATAGTAACACCCTGTCTCAAAAACCATTTCCTTTTAAATGTATGTATAGCAGTTAAAAACATTTCTGCTTCGAACGAAGTCCCTTAAGTATTTTCTCATACATAAAATAGTTCCAACTATACAGGGTCTGTAGTTGGTAACACATAGTACCTGGCTATCTCTGTTACATCTGGAAAAAGTGTTTTATTTATTGCCTGTTTTTTGGAGACAAGGTCTTGCTACATAGCCCCGGGTGGTCTTGAACTCGCCATATTCCTGCCTCAGCCTTCCATGCTGGGACTTCAGATATGGGCCACCACTTCTCGCAAAAAACAAAACAAATAAAACCCAACACACTCAACTAGTGAATATTATAATATGCTAAATCTCTCTCACACACAGAAATACACTTTTATGATAACAATCCTAATAAGTAACTTTTTATTTCGCTTAAACATCCCCTTTGGTAGTCAGTGCAGAAAAAAATGCTGTTTTTAGTACGTTGAACTGGAAAAGCTTTATTTCCACTGAACTTTAGGCAATTACTTCTGCAAAATACCACTGCCCGACAAAGCTTCCATCAAGGGCCTCATACTTGGGCAAAGAACAGAATCACAGCTTTATTGCACCCTTCATTCAAGGTACCTTTTATAGCATTAATGACTCCAGGGGACCCCGATGTCTTCTTATCAAGCTGCAGAAACAAGGGACCCAACAGGTCACTGCCCCGGACGCCCCACACCCAGCCCCCGCATCCAGGTCTGCTCGCGTCCGCCGCACACTGCTCTACAGGTTCACATCTTCCCCGCATCTCAGCGCTTCGGCTCCCGGGCCCGGCGCCTGCCCGGCGGAGCGCGGCTCCGGCTCAGGACCACTTCCGGGAGACGTTGAGGTGGCCGAGCTGGTCGGCGGCGAACCTGTGCGGGGGGAACTTGGCCGCGCGGGCCGCCTTGATGGCCTCGAAGGCCCGCGCCCTGCGCTCGGCGGCGTGGCCGCGCTCCTGCGCGACGCTCATGTAGGGCATGCTCAGCCAGTACTGGTTCTCCGCCTCCACCTCCAGGCGGCGGACCAGGTTCTGCTTCGCCTGCTCCGACACGAACCGCGGCCGCCGGTGCTTCCCGATCCACTGCCGGCCCGGGATGCGACCGCGGCGGAGCACGGCGGTGAGCAGCATGGCTCC
>NW_004955497.1:1862962-1896588 GCF_000276665.1 Chinchilla lanigera | reverse complement strand
GATCCGGGCCTTCTGCGGGAAGCTGCGGCTCCTGGCCGGCACGCTGGACTGCGAGACGGCCCGGCTGCAGCGGGCGCTGGACGGAGAGGACAGCGGTGAGTGGGGCCCGGCGCGTGGCCGTGTGCGGCGGCGGCTGACGGACGAGGTGCCGCGGTGCCCGGCGAGCGCGGCTGCCGGGCGTGTGCCCTCCACACGGCTGCCGGGCGCAGGCGCCGCTTTAATTTTTTTTTAAGGTTCTGAGGATTGAGCCGTGGGCCTTCGCACTGAGCCACAAACCGGCCTCCGCACCCCTCTTTTAAATTTTGAGGCAGGGTCTAACGGAGTAGCTAACTTGCCCAGGCTGGGCTCGAACTTGAGATCCTCCTGCTTCAGCGTCCCAGACTGGGGGACGTGGTGACGCGCCACCACGTCAGACTAAATGCCACCTATGTTTTTTTTTTTTTTCCTTTTTAAGGCTACTCATAGTAAGTGTACGTCTTTATGGTGTATGATTTTTTTTTCCCCCTCTCCCGCCTGTATGTTCTGCTTGTTCCACACGCCAGACCGTCCCACCAATAGTGTTGAATAGGTGTGCTGAGAACAGGCGTGCTCCCCTTGTTCCCTGCGTTTGGGGAAAAGATTTCAGCGTTTTATTATTTGGTGTGATGTTTACGGGTAGGCCCTTTGTCAGGCTGAGGGAATTCCTTGCTGTTCCTAGTTTGCTGAAAGCTTTTATTACAATTTCGTCAAATTTTTTTTTCTGCATCGTTTCGATTCAGAACTTCGTAGTGGTTTTGGCAGAGCTCCAGTGCCGGGCCGAACGTGGTGTCTCATTGCTTGATCTCTGGAAGCGGCTGTTTCCTCTTCTTCCTCTATGTTGTGTACCTCCTGCGGATGCACCAGCTTTTCCCTGTCCCTAAGCAAGTAACTACAGGCAAGTTCCTCACACAGCGCCGAGAGCCCTTCTCCGTCTGTGCGTGGATTTCCCTCACCCTGTATTTCACCATCACATTTAGATGCTAATTCAACCTTGCATAGCAATTTAGGGTCAAAACCTTTTTTTCTCAGAATGCTAGAGATATGACCCCGTTGCTTGGCGACCTCAGTGTTGCTGATGAGAAGTTCACAGCCGGGGTCAGGATGGCTTGCTCATCCCTTGGCGGTCTTCTTTTACCGCCTTCTCTTTATTCTTCAGGTCCTTAAGGTTTCTTCTCCCATTTCTTTCACGGGTTCATGCTGTCTGTTTTCTCCGTCCTCTCTTTCCAGAACGTCTACCTGGACATCCCAATTTCTCCGTCTGTCATTATTATGTGAGATTCTTCCCATCCTTTTATTGGCTTTGTCATTTTGAGGTAATTTCTTACCTAGGCCAGGATTGTGATTTTGGCTTTGCCTAATTTTCTACTCAGTTCATCCAGTTTTCTTTTGAAGGTCAAGCTGTTGGTATTGTCTACTATTTTAGAATCTATCTCCAGGTAAACACCAGATCTCTGCTGTATTAATTTTTCCTGGAGGGCATCAGCACACACGCCATCTTTCTCCCTTCCCTAGTGCTCACAGAAAGGGCCACTTAGGCCTTAATCTTCCTGTCTGGTCTCCCACAAGGCTAAATCTTTTACTTCCTGCCCCTCCTTTCTGCTACTTGAGTTCTTTGAATTTTTCACTTCAGGTGTTGTGATTTTTGCTTCCAAAAGTTTCCCTGTGCTATGTGTCAGGGTCCCCACCATGGTCTCTTCAAACACAAGGTCCTGCTTTTCCTTCAGTAACAACGCATTCCTGTCACCTGCTGATGAGTCTGTACTCTGATTCCGGTACTGGGCGCATCGCTCTGTCCCTCTCCGTGGACACCTTTCTTCCTGGGGACCTTCTCCTGTCCCTTTGCCCGTCTTGCCAGCTTAGATTGGACCCTGGACATGGTGGCAGACATCGTGTTGACAAAACTGATTTTCTCTTCTGGAGTAGTAAATTTGTTCTTGCACACTGGGTAGACTTCAGAAATTCAGAATTTTATTTAAAATGTCACCTGCCTGCCAGTCTCAGCATCGGGACTGCTCTACACCAGGCCATCAGGTTAAAATCTTTTTCGCTATTTTAAATACATCAGGGAAGAGAGAAGTATTTTTAACCTTGTGTGGTTGGTGACTTTAGGGTAACGCAAACAGAGTTCTATGTTACTATGTTCTCCTCCTGAGGTGCTTTATAACTGCTTCTCACCAATGGAGTGATGTCCACACCTCCCTCAGGACCACAGGCACTTGGTGAGGCAACCTGCACTCACTTTGCTTTGTAGTGGGAGAGTGAAAGTTAATTTAAGGTGACTGTTTTTTAAGAGTCTGTTCCTATTTTTTTTTTTTTTGTACCAGGAATCGAAACTCAGGACCTTGCGCTTGCCAGGCAGGCGCTTGTGCCACCGAGCTGTATCCCCAGCCCAAGTCTCTTCCTATTAACTCATGTGGTATTCCTCTTCTGACTTCTATTGGTTCTCCCGTTTTACCACCCAGAAAACAGCACACTGCTAATCCCATCACGGTCCACTGTTGTGTTGTATGCTTGGTCATTTCAGGTGGGGGTTGGGTGGAGTCAAGTTTGCATTGAGTGTTTAGAATTCTGTTGGTGAAGAATTACATACCACAGCTTTCACTCTGGGCAGGTAAGCAAAGGTCTCTTATAATCTGGTCATAACTTGTGATACTTCAACAGAAACAGCTTAAAAGTAAATAAAGTAAATGGGTTATCATAAAGGGTTATCCATAAAAGTAAATGGGTTATCAGGTGTGGTGGCACACACCTATGATTGCAGTTCTTGGGAGGCTGAGGCAGGAGGACTGCCTTGAGCTTGAGGCCTGTGTAGGCTATGTAGTGAGTTCAAAGCCAGCCTGAACTACATAGTGAGACCTGGTTTCAAAAAACAAAACAAAACAAAAAAGTAAATTGGTTTTACAACTAGGCACTGTTGTTCTAAAAATTTCAACACCATATCCATCACTTCTTCATAAATCCTTTAGATTCTGATGATTAGAATGATACAATCTGGCTATATTTAACAGACCTATGAAGGCTTTAGTCTAGACAGTGAGGTGTCATGATGAATATATTTTTAGCAGTACTGTTGGTACATACAGAATGTTTCCCTGTATTTCATTATTAGTGTATTTCATAACATCTTGTAGCATATTACCCATTACAGCCGGGGATATAGCTCAGTGGCACAAGCCTGGCAAGTGCAAGGTCTTGAGTTTGCTGGTACCAAAAAAAAACCCAGTGACAACAAAAAGGATATTACCCATTACAAACAATTTCCAACATGGAATTGTAGGCATTCTGATAGATTTCATGCCTGGCAAAAACCTAATAACATTCTCCAACCTAGTTCTAACATTGGATTGTTCAGGTATATATGCCCATTTTGTAGCCTTTGGACTAGTCAAATATTTGTTTTCTTCCTCATCTGAATCAAGGTCTTTATTCTGTACTTCACCTTTCAGCCTCCTCCCAAAGTTGTAAAAGCAGATTTTCCTGTGGCATTGTCCTGAATTGGGCTAATGCTGTGGCTGCTTTGACACATATGCATACACTCTGCTGCCCATCTTCCAAGCAAGTGAACAAAGGTCACTTCTCATACTCCTCCAGTGCAGCTACTGAGACGCACAACCAACTTGTGACACTCAGGTTTCTCCAGAGATTTCTGTACACATCTTCAATTTTTGGGTCTACCCTGTTATGTCCAACGATGACCAAGTTCCTGAAGATTTCCCAAATTACATCTCTGTAGAGCTTCTTTGGAGAAGGATTCAACAAAGCCCACTCCTCCAGGGTGAAATCCCCAGCCACATCTTTAAAGGTCACTGGTTCCAGTGGAACAGAGAAGTGGATACAGTGGGCTACAGTGGCTGGCCATTGGTCAGTGGTTGTGTTTTACTGGATCCTAAACATGTCAGACACAATAAGTTTGATAATTTACAAAGAAAATAGCAAGCTCAGACTATCACAGAGAAGTTTTCTGAGAGGATTGGGATTGGAATTAATAAAAGATCAACTACAACAGAGGGAGAACAGTACCTGCCTAAAGAATTCCACAAAAGAATTCTGGAGCAGACTGATAAACAGACAGGTGAAACGTCACAAGAACCTCCTAAGAAAACAGGAGGACCAGCAAGATGTCAAGTATGTGTTACGAAAAAGGACAGGGAAACAAAACATGTGCTGTCCCTGTAAGCGATATTTGTGTGAGTAACGTGCTGTTGCCACATGGGAAGACTGCCTTAGGTGTCATAACTGAAGTAAAGATTATTTTTTTGTAGAGTTTTATTTGTATTTTCATTGTAATTCATATCAGAATTTGTTTCTATATTTTAGATTTTGTAAACAGTTGATGTTGAAAATATTAAGTTGACAATAAATATTAAAAATTCAAAAATATTAAAAGTTTTTTTTAAAAAGAAGATGCCAAACATGTCCTTTGTAAGAAAACATACCATGGTGACTCAAGTGAAGTAGATGTGTCTAACTTCTTTTTTTAAATTTATTTTAAAAATAAAAGAAGGAAAACATATTAACAAACAGACATCCATTTACAAAATAGCATAAGAACAATACAAACAATACAGAGTAACAGACAAAGTGGTGGGAGATTAACAATGGTTGTTGTAAAAAACTGCTTACTCTTTTTTTTTTTTTTTTTTTTGGTCCCAGGGATCGAACTCATGACCTCAGGCTTGCCAGGCTTATCCTGCTCAGCTACATCCCTGGCCTGATGTGTCTTAACTTCCATCTTGAATTACAACATTGATGGGCAGGTATCAGGATCTCAGTGATGTAAACAAGCAGTTACCTGGCAGATTTGTAAAAATAACTGGCTTAATACATAACAAACATAGCGTCACTTCAGAAGTTATCTTTTTCTAGTCCACAGTGTTTCAATAAGGAAGTGGTAAGAAATAAAAAATTACTAAATTAAAAAAAATTATTCCTTAAAAGTTTCTGGGTCTTTGAATGCTCGATTTTCTTTGTCCTTCTCATCCGTGGCAGCTGGAAAACAAATCACCCAAAATATTTTGCATGTTAAGTACAGGTTTACATGTTAACTCTCTTCTTACAGGGAGTTGCCATACCTCATAGTTCAAAGTGTATTCTTTAGATGAGTAAATTTATACTGACATGTAATTGTAATGTTCTATGCAACAGAAATGATCCAAGAAGAAAAATAATGTGCAGTTTATTCACCTTTGTATAGACGGTTGCTCATGTTACTGTGTTTTTAACATTTGTTCCTGGATAAATGTGTGTCCCATTGCAAGATGTTGCTAGCTTGGGCACAAAGTATTAAAATTATTTTCTGAATAATTTCAGGTACCAGCAAATCAATAAGAAAAGGGCAGACAAATACCACTGAAAAATGCAAGTCTTAAATTGATGCCTCATTATCTTCAGCTGACCATGAAATATATGAAAAATTTAACTTTGTTAGTCATGAAGGAAACGAAAATTAAATCCCAACTTGTATATATCCCAGTATAACAAATGAAAAAGGGGAAACTACTATGTACTTGTGAAGATGTGTAATAAAGAGAACTTGTATGCACTGTTGTTGGGATTATAAATTGTAACAACTAGGTTGAAAAACTATTTGGCAATATCTACTGAAATTGAATATAACGCCAGCACTCAGGACGCTAAGGCAGAAGGAGTGCATGAAATCAAAGGTAATCTGGTCTGTATAGTAAGTTCAAGGCCAGCCTGAATTACATATTGAGATCCCGCTTCAAACAAACAGAAAAATTGAATATATGTATTATGGAGAACCCAGCGGTTTTTCTAGTTCTTTGGTGTACAAAAATGTGAATATATTCTCATTAAAAACATGTTGTAGAAAATAAAAAGCAAGGGTATAACAGTGCAAACTCAACACAACCTGAAGTTCATCAGCAATAAAACGTTTGATCTACAGTGGAATACTACACAGCAGTGAGCATGGATGAGTTGAACTGTGGAGGAATATAAGAATGTTGAGTGAAGGAGACCAGTCACAAAAATGTATGTAATATATGAGTTCATTAAATGAAGTTTAATGATTTCATGGTTTTAGAAATCAGAATGATTATCTGGGGAGAAAAGTGAGGTAAAAGAGAATATTTACAACTCTAGTTTTGCTGGCTGTAGTGGGGCACACCTGTAATCCCAGTACTGGGGAGGCTGAGGCAGGAGGATCATTGCGAGTTCAAGACCAGCTTGCGCTACAAAGGGAGTTCAAGGCCAGCCTGAACTGCATAGCGAGACCCTGTCTGAAAAAAAAGACCAAAAAAGAAAAAACACCTCTCTAGTTTTGGTTTTTTTTTTTCTTGAGATACAGTCTCATATTGTTCAGGCTGATCTCAAATTCCTGGTAATCTTCTCTCCCTCCTTCCTTTTCCCTTTTCTCTTTCCCTCATTTCTAGAGCTGAGGGTTGGTTATGCAGATACATTCACTTTTTTTTTCTTCCTATTCTGTATGTTTACTTTGTCAAGTTCTTCAAGCTATATACTGATTTGTGTACTTTTATTGTTACAGTTCAATAAAGGTTTTAAAGATACCCTTAAACTTTTTTTAGTAATTGAACAAATAAATTATAAAGATGTCTACAAAGACTTTGTAATTTTAAAAGACTACACTAAATTTTCTTTTTCCTTTCTATTTCTTATGTTTACCGGATTTTTTTCCTTTCAATGTGTGTATTGAAGACTTTGAAGCTTATCCAACGAAGATTTTACGTGACCTTCATTCAGAAGTCCGGGCTCTGAAGGTATCAATCCTACAATTCTAGCACAAGTAAATTTAGTCAGAAGTTAGAGAAATGTTGGGCGGGTGCAGAGTGCTTGCCTTGCATGTGAAAGGCTGTCAGTTTGATGCCTGGCACCATAAAAAAAGAAATTAGAGAAGTTATAATGTATTTTCTTTTTTCATAAAAGGATGATGTTAATATTCTTCTTGATAAAGCAAGATTGGAAAGTCAAGAAAGCATTGGTTTTATTAAGGCAACAAAAGTACTGATGGAAAAAAATAAAATGGATATCATAAAAATAAGAGAGTTTTTCCAGATGTATGGATACAGTCCACGTGTCAAGGAAAATTCAGGTTTGACTTTTGTTTCGTAACATTAGGGTTGCAGTTGAAGAAGGAAGCCCAGGATGCCCGTGGGCGGGGGTGTGGCGGAGTGCGCAGCTCTGGCCCCGCCAGGGTGAGGCTTTCCTCAGGAGTCTGCACGGCCCTTGCGCGCCCTTCCTCAGGGCTTGCTCAGGACGCACAAAGTGATGCTCCAAAGAGTTGTTGGAGCTACGTAAATGCAGAAGTACAGTATATCCACATGACTTAGGATAGGCACTTTCTTCTCAGCTCTGCCTCTTGGAAGAAACCGTAAAGCTAAGAAACTGTAAGGTGCTATTTTATTTTTCTTGCTCTCAGCTTCCTCTTTGACAGAATGAGAGGTTTTGGCTGTATAAGTTGACTGAGTCTTTCTAGTTGTAGAATTTTATTGAAGGGTAGTGTAACACAGTGGTTCAGAATTAGGAGACCAAATTGCCTGGGTTCGAGTCTGCTTCGCTGCTTAGGTGCTGTGTTACCTTTGGCAAGTTACTGACCTGTGTGCCGCAGTTTCCTTCGTAAGATGAGGATGTGTAATATACCTACTTCAGAGCGTGGGGTAAGGGCTGGGTGAGAGGAAACTGACTCGGCACGCCTGGCCTGGCCGTTACCTGGCGTTAACTGTTGCTGTAGTGTTCAGCCCGTGCCTCCGAGTGGCTGCTGTCAGTGCCTTCAGCTTACTATGAGCATGACCCTTGTAGGTAAAGAAGACATTAACTAAATTCAGCACGTCTTGCGTTCGCTGTGAAAGAGGCGTTGATTCAGACACTGGTTCTATCAGTGAGCCCGTGTGTGACCTGCGTCATTTCTCTGAACTGCTTTTTCTTCACGCATCAAGTGCGTACAATGGGATCTCTCTATCGAGCAGTGAAAACGTTCTCATTTCGATCTTCTCAGTGGAGCTGGAGGTGCAGCTCAGGGGCAGAGTGCTTGTATAGTACGTGTGAGGCCCTGTGCTAAATCCCCAGCACCACCAGCAACAACAGCAAAAATCCGATGAGTGACAGTCCCGCAGCCCCGTGGGGGGGAGCAGGAACTTGCAGCTCATACAGTGTCCCTCAGAGTTAGCACGAGCCCAGCAGCAGCTCAGCGCTCAGTAAGTCGGAGCTCCTCAGGCCCCAAGCCAAGTCAAAGTGTAAAGCTAATTCCTGGCTGCAAAAGTGCATATTCTTTCAATTGCTCTGCTATTTTCTCCATTAGATTTTTGATTTGAGTGTTCCATACTGACAGCAGATAGTACTTTCTCATTTTTATCTTAGCCATCTAGAAGTTCAATATCTAAAATGCTATGATTATACTTTGTGTCAAGTCTAGAAGAGTTGATTCCGTACTGCATTAGTTCTGCCTAATTAGTGATAGAGTATTTTCCGAAAATATTAACACTGGTAAATCACATTGAGGAAGCAGAAAAGTTGGACTTTGCAGATACTGATTTTTCTTCTTTTTATATTCTTTGGTTTTTTTTTTTTCGAGACAAGGTCTTGTTTTGTAATGCAGGCTGGTCTTGAACTCAGAGCAATCTTCTTGCCTCAGCCTCCTGAATGCTAGCATTACAGATGTGTGCCGCCATGTCTAGCTGATGGTTCATTTTTTAACACTTCAGTTTGCTTTCCTTCTCTAACATATAATCAAAATGAAATACAAGGGTTGGATTACGGTGGTACACCTGTAGTCCCAATTACTTGGAAAGCTGAGACAGGAGGATTGCTTGAGTCTAGGAACTGAAGGCCAGCCTGGGCAGCGTAGTAAGACCTCCACCTTCAAAGAAACAAAACAATAAAAATAGAACACAAGTAGATGAGATGCATGTCAGAAACATATTGAAGAGACACTTGAAATAAAATTTTTATAGAGAACCAGGTTTTTTGCTGATTGGTAAACTTCAGATGGAGCAACCTTGTTTTAATAAATGAGATTTTCTGTTTTGAGGTTTGACCAAAATATTAACTCTTTGATTTTCGTCCTAGTTTGTGAACAGGAAATCGCTGACTCTACCCTAGAGATGGCCAGCTGCGACAGTGTTCCAGAGTCTGGTGTGAAGGATGACCCATCCGACCTGCCCATCCCAGGCGGTTCTGTTTCTGAGGCGCCTCTGCGGAGTCCACAGCTTGCAGATTTTGGACTGGAGCGGTATATGATACCTCAGGTTCTACCAGACCCTCCGCAAGCCATAAGCAACCGCAAGGAAGAGCCCACAGCTGACACTCCACCTACCAGACAGCCAGTAGTTCGAATACCGAAAACTCCAAAATGTGCTCTAAAGATGGATGATTTTGAGTGTGTAACTCCTAAGTTAGAGCACTTTGGTATCTCGGAGTATACTGCGTGTCTCAATGAAGACTACACAGTGGGACTTAAGAATATGAAGACTGTTGGAAGGTGAGTGGCTTTCTTGGGGAAATTTGTACCTGACTTGCTGAGTCTTTTCGTTTGATTTTTTTCGTAGAAGAAATCTGATGTTGTAGATACAATTTTTTTTCTTTAAAAAGTTTTCAAATATTTTAAACTTCTTGAATCACTAATTCAGTTACTAAAGTGCAAGGTTCTGAATTCCTCAGGTGAGGAAAGTGATTAAGGCCTAAAAAAAAGATAGTATTTGTAGAGACAGGAAAGAGGTAAAACTAAAGGGCTAAAATTACTAACAATGGGTGGTTGCTTTGGTATGAAGACTTGGGAAGAGAGGAGGATCCAAAAAACCCAACTTTTGTTTTCATTATGTGGGGGTTCTAAGGTGGAAGAATACCTGCAGCTTGAGCGGAACAACGTACATGTTGGTCTTGAAGTACTTGAAGGTAGTCTCATTGCCTGCTAGACTCGGGTACTTTAGTGTGAGATCGGAGCGTAGCGGAATTCAATGCTGCGCTGAAGACACCAGGTGCTGATCAGTGTGAAAATAGTGTAAAACACTTCGCGAAGTAGCCAAGTCATAGCTAAAGATAAATCTGTGTCTTTACGGACTGTTAGCACTAAAGAAGGAAAGTAAATATTCATCTCAGTGAGTCAGCGAGAAAAACAACTCCGGGAAAGAAGAGAGAAGAAGCCCTAAAGATAAAACAAAATATTAATACAGAAGATTTTTAGAAGAGTAGAATTGAAATTGAAGAACTGTTCTTTAAATGCAGACAACAAAATTGGGAACCTAGGGGCTTTTGTTTTTTGAGACAGGGTCTCACTGTGTAGTTCAGGCTGGCCTTGAACTCACTGTGTAGCCCAGGCTGGGCTTAAACTCACAGCAGTCCTCTTGCCTCAGCCTCCTGAGTGCTGGGATTACAGGTGTGCCCCACCACGCCCAGCTGGTTGGGTATTTTTGAGACAGGGTCTTACTGTATGGTCCAGGTTGGCCTCAAACTCCTGGTGATCGTTCTGCCTCAGCCTCCTGAGGGCATGTGCCACCATGCCTGATTCCGTTCTCCATTTAAAGTGCTTGGTTGAACTCGGAGTAGGGCACTTAGCAATAGTGAAGCTGTCACCATTATTATTTAACGTCATTCTTGATGTGCTGGCCAGTGTAATGAGGTAGGGAATAGACTTGAAAAGTCTCTCTGTTGTTCATCTAGGCCAGGATTTTTTGTTATATTGGGACAGCTGGTTAACTGTTTGGAGAAAGATCAAATAATCTTTACCTCAGGTTAAATTATAAATAGATCAAAAATCATTTAAAAAGTGGAAGAAGCAAGTATAACTAATTTACCTGCTTAAACAGTGTAGATACACTGGAACTACCTGTGTATTTATTTGTAACTGCAAGAGACTTGTAAGTTCCTGTGACATGTTTAGATATCTGAGTGACACTCAGATACTCCATTCAGGAATATAGACTAGAACATGAAGTATGTAAGGGTGAAAAAGAAACAACCCTACAAAATACTTGCAGCGAATTTGGCAGTCTTGCTGTACCCTTTCAGCAGCTGTTACCCATGTACTGGTAAGCAAGGCAGCACTGCCAGCGCTAACTGAGGGGGATGGGACTGAACTGCACCCAGGAATTAAGGGGGAATGACTGTAACTGTCGGCTCAGTGGGACAGCGCTCTTCTAGCAGATGTGAGGCCTTCGTACAGTCTCTTGTACCACAGAAAAGTACAGAGAAACGTGTATAGTCATATACTGCTGTATATAGGGGATGCTAAGGATCACCTGGTTCATTGTATTCCAGTTCAGAGCTGGGTACGTCTCGGCTGGAAGCTGAGTGGATCTGCATCAGCAGTGCTGGGTGTTATTTCTAACTGTTCCAGACAGCTGGGTAGTTGGCTAGGACAACCGTAGTAAGATGGTAGAATCAGTTTTTACTCTAAAACATTGACAGCTTTTTATCTATTTCTGTACACAGGTTGCAAAATTCTACTTTATGGTTTTGAAGCCATGAGCTACATAATTTCCATTTTAAACTAATGAGTTGAGCTTAATTTTCCTATAAGTTACAGATTCTTACTGCACTTTCATGACTGTCAGTAGAAATGGTTGTTAACCTTTTATGAACCACAGCTAAGTATGCATATTTTAAAAAGATTTGTTCTGTGGGACTTTCCTTCCATTAAAAAAAAAAAAGCTGAACTAGTCTAGGCTCCATGATACATTGTAAGATTAAATTTTTCCTCGGAGGTTTAATATTATTTTAATTTTATGATTTTCTCATGAATTATCACCAGGGAGGTGGCCGTAGAAACAGAAGCCATGACCAGTGATAATTGCTTTGCCACGCCTGGCCCTGTAATCCAGCAGCTGGAAAAAAGGGGTGAGTTTTAAAAAGCAACTTCTCAGCTATATTCTTTACCAACTATCATCTTGGATATTCTAATAGTTTTCTGCATCTTTTTAATCTGCAACATTGAATTTTATTAAGTACAATTCTGCTCATGTTTGTCATGATTTTTTCCAAGAGAAAGAACAGTTTTTGATACATTTTTAATACTGTTCATTTTCAGTATTTGTCAGTTTTGTTACTAACGTTTTAATTTAAAACATGTATGTTTGACCTGGGTGTGGTGGTACACGCCTGTAAACCCAGCACTCTTGGAGGCTGAGGCAGGAGGATTGCAAGTTGGAGCCCATCTAAGCAATTAAAATTCAAAAAGCAATGTACACAAGATTGGGGATGGCAGTCAGGGAGAAAGCTCTGTGTTCCATCCTCAGTGCCTACCCCACCTCCCAACCAAGGGAAACATACTCGCTCACCAGTCCTTTGGTGTAGAGTCATAGTTCTTCTCTTTTAGTTTAGCCTGTACCTGTTGATTAAAGTTGTACATTATCTTTCTTTCAGAAACCACATCTAGAATATACTGGCTGCCATTTCAAATTGCAAATTTTTTTAGCTAGTTGAATAACTTAAGGAAAATTTTCATGTACTATTTGTACATTTATCCCAGCAAACATGAAAGCATTAGTTTTTTGTGTGAAAATAAATATAAAATTTAAAAAATCCTAGAGTCTGAGTAATTTTTCATAATTATTTGATCTACACCAAATTTATTGGCAAATGTATTAAAAATGACTTTCGTTATCAGATTTTCCCAAGTTTTAGACATTTTCAGAAAACTTTTCTTTTTCTACTAATTATACTGACATAAACTGGTGTTATTAATAAGTGTTGCTAGCATGAGCAACTTAGTATAACTTATTTATTAGGTTAGTATATGCAGGCTAGTATAACTGTTAGTATAATTATAGCTTATAGTGTACATTATATAAACAAAGTATGACTACACTAAAGAGATGCTGATTTTTTAAAAGAAATTGGACTGTCACCTCACACCATGCTCAAAGCAGTTCCCAATGAAGTATAAACTTTTTTGGGGGAACTGGGAATCGAACTCAGGACCTCCTGTTTGCCAGGCTGCTGAGTTATGTCCCCAGCCCTGGAGTATAAACTTTATAGAAAATGGTAAAGGAGCTGGGCATGGTGGCACCCACCTGTAATTCCAGCACCTGGGAGGCTGAGGCAGGAGGTTTGCTGAGAGTTCGAGGCCAACCTGGGCTACAAAGTGACTTCGAGACCAGCCTAAGCTCATAGTGAAGCTCTGTCTCAAAAAGACAGAAAAAAAAGAAAGTGGTAAAGGAGACTGTTTATAAGTAACTTCTGAGCAGTGGTGGGCTTTCTCAAGAAGAGGTTACTTCCTAAAGCCCCTCCATATACCATAGGTAGTGTATTCTGTGGAGGGAAAGGAAAGCTTAGGGTCACCTGTTACTGATCCGCTTAGGTGGAAGTTTAAGGGTTTTTGGTGTGTTTTGCTTGGCCCTATCCCCCCCCCACCCCCCAGGTACCTTTATTCCCGGTAAATAGTGCTGCCTCATTAAACGCTGGTAATTTGGTCACAGTTTTCTGTGTTCACATTGTTTCTTTTCTTATACTCATCCCTTCTGGACTGTTTTCTTCTCGGTAAAATACACAGGTAGTTTGTTTTTCTAAGATGTTACTTCTAGTGTGCGCAATCATCTCCATCCAGTTCTGTGTGAAGACATCTTTTTGGTTTTGTGTCCTGTTTTTCTTCCCCCTGTGCTGCTGGGACTGAAGCCAGGCCTCCTGTGCGCACGGGACAAGCGCTCTACCACAGAGCTGTATCCCTAGCCCTGCACACGCATTCCTGACTGATGGAGCTGGGGGGAGACCATTAGATGGAGAGTTGTTTTCTTCACTCATTTGTACTTTCTTTTTCTGGGGATTGATTCTTCAGTATTTTAAAGAAGTTATCCATTGTGTTGAGTATCTGTTGCTGCTGATGGGCACAGTGTTACGGATCTGATTAGCTTTCCTTTGCAGATAATGTCTTCTTTCTGGTGGTCTCTAACATTTTTGCTTTACCTTTGATAGTCTCTGGAATTTATCTGTATTTATATTTGTTTTTATTGTTAGAATTTAGTATGCTTTTTTCAAACAAAGATTCATGTCATTAATTCTGGAAAATACCCTGACATTATTTCTTTAAAGATACTAGCTTTCTTTTAGTTTCTTAATTTTTCTCCTGAAATTCCTTTAGAGTGTATTCTACTTTGTGTTTCTGGCTTCCTTTCCACCTTCTTTGTTTTTTGAGACAGGGTCTCACTCTATAATCCAGGTTGGCCTTGCGCTCTTGGCAGTCCTCCTGCCTCGGCCTTGGTGCTGGGGTCGGCCACCGCGCCTGGCTCGGCTTCACTTTCCTTTCCTATTTTCCTTCTCTTTCTCTGTGCTGCTTTGTGCTTCACGTAGGTCTTTTTTCCAGTGTACTATTTCTCTCTCACTGTGAATATTATTTTAATCCATCTATTGAACTTTCACTCTAGATACGTTCCTATTTTGTAAGCATTTTCCCTCAAATTTATAGGGAACGGAGGGACCTGGTGCCTGAAGCGCGGCGGGCCTGCGTGCGCTCCGCTTCCCTTGCTCCCCGCTCTGCGCGGCTCCCCCGAGCGCGCGTACAGCAGGCGCGGAGGTGGACGTCTGCTGCGCGCGTTTCCTCTTGGCGGTCTGGTTCTTCGTACAGTTTGACTTTCTCGCTGTGAATTCATCCTCAGAAGTTGGTTCCGATACAGCTGTCCACCCTGGACTCTGAGGCGGTGCCGTTCGCTGCTTCCATCCCAGCCAAGTCCCCGGGGGACAAGCAGGCAAACCGTTGGCGACCTCGTGGCCGAGAAGCCCTGTGCTGACTCGTGCGTGCCCTTGCGCCCCGGGCCCTGTGGGCGCCCCCACTCGCTGTCCTGCCTTCCAGGCTCAGCCCGGCGCGCTGCGGCTTGCCAGGGCACATGCAGCGCTTCCGTGGTAGGCGTTGGGCTCTGTGCGTCGGGGTTTCACTCCTGGTGCTTGTCTTAAAATCCTGGCGTTTTAGGTGCGTACTCAGAAATAAGTACCAGACTGAGTAGACCTTAACGTCTCGCCATGTTTGCTTCAGACCTTTGCTGCAATAAAAGAAATACTGTCCGTATAGCTAAATCCCAGCCCTGCTCCTTTGTCCTTCCTTTTTTTCTAAGAGTAATGATCTTTTCTGCAGTTCTGTTATTTTAAAATCTTACAGGAGTAGCAACATCCAGTTCATAATCTCTTTGACCTTGCTTCTTTTCTTTCACCCAACAGTTTGCTTCTGTATTTATCCATGTAAATCCTCTTCATCCTTAGAAATCAGTAAGTGGTATTCCATTATATAAATAAGCCATATTACATTTATTTGCTTACTAAGAGATAGTTGTTTTATGTTTTATTATGTCGGTGCTCTAGTGAAATTCCTTTTGTGTATGTGTATATCTTGCATCTAGAAATAGAATCCCCAGGTGAGTGGTGGCAGAACCTGTGGCCCTGGTGTTGTTTTTCTTTTACGACAGATGTTAATGTAGGAATTGTTTTTTTCTAAACCTCAGTATTTAGGTTTAATTGCAGTGCTGGCACTTGGCAATAAATAAATAGATTTTTGGTTGCAAGTTCGGCACTGGTCTCTAAAAGGTTCGCTATCACTGCCCTAGATCAACCACATGCATATTTTTACTTGCCCTAGACAATGCCTAAATATTGCTGAAGAGCGACTCTTGTGATGTAATCTTACTGGTAGCATTGGAGTACCTGTTTTTCTATCTTTTCTAGCACTTGATAATCTTTATTCTTTTTTTCTGAGACAAGGTCTCCATAGGTAGTGCCTTGAGTTGCCAGGATTTCAAGGCCAGCCTGGACTACAGAGGGAGACCGAGTCTTCAAAAAAACAAGCAAACAAATAAACAAAACATAACATCAAAATTATAAGGGAGAAGGGGCTGGGGATTTAGCTCAGCGGCAAAAGCGCCTGCCTGGCAAGCGCAAGGTCCTGAGTTCGGTTCCCGGTACCAGAGAAAAACCAAAAAAAAAAAAATTATAAGGGAGAAAGAAAACCAAACCGAGTTTACTTAACGTCTTGGGCAGCTGTTGCTAGTGAGCTGTGAGCTCCGTAGCTGGCTGTGTGACTCGCAGCATCAGCTTGGTGTTTGTTTCCTTGTGAGGCGTAACTGGCGTCAGGCCGCCTCCCGCCATTGTTTGAACATCCCTTTGCTAGGGTGTCAAGTCTGTGGCTTGTGGGGCAAACACACACCTTGTCACCTCCCTGGAGGTAGACTGCAGCGGGCTGTTAGCACCCAAGGCTCCCTTTGGCGGAGCAGCCTCCGCTGCTGCCCACCCCGCCCCTCAGGATTTCCTGGTATTGTTCTGGCCGCGTTCTCTCAGGGCAGAGGACTGCAGAGGGAGAGCCTGGGAGCTTTTGATGAGACGCGGCTGCCGGGCCGGAGACTGGGCTTGGCTGAACATCCTGTTGCTTGCTTCAGGCTGGACACTGGCAGTACCTACTCCTGGACCTCTGTTTAAATGAGGGACTTCAAGACTAGATAGCGTGTCTCTCTTCAGTTTATCGCATGAAGGAGTTTCACAAGCCATGAGCAGGGAGTTCTCATTGCAAGGAAACCCTCACTGAAGCATCAGTGAGCCACAGGCACTTGAAACACACGCACCTCCAGCGGATCGCCCATGGCCAGTCCACTCCGCAGGAAGTGGCGCGTGTCCTTCCGCAGGCCACCCTGGAGCGGGGCCCCTTCTCCAGGTTCTGGATGCTCGAGTACAGTCCCACTGCGGGCAGATTTCTTACACGTCTTTACCAATTTCTGTCACGACCACCAGTGATCCTTAGACAGCAGTAGGTCTTCTGTGCTTCTCTGCTGAATTCTTACATGCCAGCGGGAAGCAGCAGGTCGTCACCCTCACTGCCTCAGCAAGGGGCGGAAAGAGTGGCGGGCTGCTGGCTGTGGGAGACGATAGGGAGGGGTGGGGCTCGAGGGGGGCTGTTCAGTCCCAGCAGCACTCAGCGGGTGGTTTCTTTTTAGCACATTCACGAGGAGCCGTGATATGTGTGTCTCCCTGCCTGCTGGGCATCTGAACCACCGGCAGTGCCTGCATGATGTTCCCTGTGTGACTCTGCCACTCACACCATCCATGGTTCAGGCTGGCGGAAACGTGTTACAGATCGCTTCGGTACTGTGCTCTAGAAAGCTAGTCTCCATGCCCGGGTCTTTTATTACAGTAGTCAGTTTTTCCTTGCTGGTCCATGTGAACATTGCTTGTAGTTACTATAGTTTTTAAGTAAGTTGTGATACCTTGGAGAGCAAATGAATGTCTCTCCTTTTTCAACAGTTTAGTAATTTTTTTCTATTAAGGTTTTACACAATTTTCAATAGATTTGTTTATAGTTATCTTTGTTGCTACTGTGAGACTTTTTCAAATACAATATTTTTTTAAGAGCTTGTTTATTTGAATCATTGTGTTAAAACAAAACCATTCAGTTGTGTATGTACTGTTCTTGTAATCTTGCTGGAGTTTTTTTTTTTTTTTTTTTTCTTTTTGAGACAGGGTCTTACTATGCAGTTCAGGCTGACCTTGAGCTCACTTTGTAGCCCAGGCTGGTCTCGAACTCGCAACAATCCTCCTGCCTCAGCCTTCCAAGTGCTGGGATTATAGGTGTATGCCACCACGCCTGGCTCTTGCTGGACTTTTTATGCTAATGATAAATGTATCTGAATGAGGTTTTTTTTTTTTCTGGTGCAGTCAAGCACAAAATGTAGTTAAATTTTTAAGCTTTGTTGTTTGTTTGGTATGTTACTGAGCTTGAACCCCAGTGCAGTGACCCACATCCCCAGCCCTTTTTATTTTTCATTTTGAGACTGGGTCCTGCCCAGACTGGCTACCAACTGGTGCCAAGTATCTGGGATGACAGGCGTGTGCTACCATGTCCAGCTGGTTTTTTTGTTTTTTGGGGTTTTTTTGTTTTTTTCCAGTACCCGGAACAGAACTCACGACCTTGTGCTTGCCAGGCAGGCGCTTTGCCGCTGAGCTAAATCCCCAGGCCCGTCCAGCTGTTTTTTAAGCTGTTAATAAGTGCACAGATTATATGGACAACTCTTTTTTTTTTGTTTGTTTGTTTGTTTTTTGTTTTTTTTCTCCGGTACTGGGAGCCGAACTCACGACCTTGCTCTTGCCAGGCAGACGCTTTGCCACTGAGCTAAATCCCCAGCCCCTTATATGGACAACTCTTAAAGATGAAATTTTTATTTCAACTTTATTTTCAAATCCGTTTTGATGCCCATTTGTCTTCCAGATACCGAGTATACAGATTCCCCTTTGGCACCTACCTTCTGCACTCCTGGTTTGAAAGTTCCTTCTACAAAGAACAACACAGCTTTGGTAAATTTCTGTAAAACTGAAAACTATAAAATTGTAATGACTCAAATACAATGCTAGTTCCTGACACGTGTAATTTCATTTTACTTTATTTGTCTTTTTGAGACAGGGTCTCACTATGCAGTTCAGGCCTGCCTTGAGCTCACTTTGCAGCCCAGGCTGGTCTCGAACTTGCAACGATCCTCCTGCCTTGGCCTCCTGAGTGCTGGGATTACAGGCATGCGCCCCTACACCTGGCCCAGACACATGTGTTTTAAATATACATGTTGCTAATTAACACCAAAGTTTGGGTGATTTAATGATTTTTGTTTCCTCTAAATTTTTCTAGTTAAAGTTAACAATAATCAAAAGCTTATTACTTTTTAGAGTCAGTAGTAACACTTAAAACAACTGGTACTATAAACAAACAATACTCTATTGGGGTGTCCAGTAGAATTGTAGATAATGATTGAAAATGTTTCATAATCTGCAGTGTTTAATATGTTCACTAAATATATATATAGTTAGTTACTGAACACATAAAATCCAGCTAGTGCAGCTGAGGAACTAATTTTTAATTTTTCACTTTAAAAACATTGCTAAACAGCCCCCTGTGGTTTGTGGGTAATGGAGTGGTCAGCGCAGCTGTAGCTCAACAGCGCTGTTCTTGTATCAGGTTATCAGCCTGTTGGTAGTTGGCTTCACAGTTAATTTGCTTCATGTTTTGATTCCCACAGAAGGTATATTGACGTGGTACTCCCAGACCCTCTCTTTGTAAATAACTCTGATCCTAGGGAGACAAAAGTGACTTCCCTGTGTGATCGGCCTAGCAGGAGTACGCAGCACTTGGAGCTTAGCTCAGAGCTGCTGACTCGGAGGAGCTGCTGAGGGCCTGTGGAGGCATTTGCTCATGCGTGCTGGGACTCTCGGGACTCTCATTCGGCCCAGTTTAGTGCTGCCTGAGACAGGGTGGGCGAGGCCATTTAAATTGGGTTGGGGCAATATTCTATTTAGTTCCAGGAATCGAACTTAGGACCTTGCGCTTGCCAGGCAGGCGCTGTGCCGCTGAGCTAAATCCCCAGCGCAAGTATTTATTAGTAATGAAGATACTTTGTTTTCCACATGCCATTTCTTTGTATTTCTAGATTTGTGTAGAACTTGGTTAGGGAAAAAGGGATCATTTTGCAGCTAGTAGAGACTCCCAATAATTTTTATTTACTACCATAACCTAACGATTTCTTTTTACTTTGTAGGTATCCACAGATTATCCGTTATCAGAAACACACAGTTCCTCAAATGATTTTGAAGTTAAAGATTGTACTTCATTAGTTTTAAACTCAGACCAGTGCTTGCAGAATTTTGCAGACCCCTCCTCTCCTACAATTTCGTCTTACGAGAATCTGCTCAGAACACCCACACCTCCAGAAGTAACTACTATTCCACAAGATGTTCTCCAGGTAACATTTCCAGACAGGACTTTTTTTTTCGGATACTGTTTTCAAATTAGATACTTAAGACCTGAAATTGCATATAAAGTGTCATATTTATCATCAGGCTAGTGTATTAGTTTTGGTTGAGAAAATAAAAAAATTCTAGGCTGATAGGCCTTTCTAAGACCACCTGGCTAAACATCTTCTGAGCTGTGTACAAACCAGACTTGCCATATTTTTAGTGATACTAGCTCCCAGAAGGCATTTTTAATAGCTATCCTAGAAATAGTCCTAGTTTATGAAGCACCATGGGAAGGACAAATCACTTGGGAATATAGCTAATGCTATCAGAACTGGCTCATCCTGTGATACAGAAATATCTGTTATCCTGGTTTTTTTTTGTTTCTTGCTTTCATGGGAGATATAAACTGGGTAAAGAAGGAACATCATCTGCATTTTCTTCTCTCATTTCTTCATTCCTCTCTCATTTCTTTGTGAAAGGAGTGAAACCTTGTATTTAAAATATATCACTTATTTATGCCTGAAACAATTGGTGATGTTTTAGATTATTTTACACTCATTAAACTGGGTGTGGTGGCACATGCCTGTAATCCCAGCACTCAAGAGGCTGAGGCAGGAGGATTGTTTCGAGTTCGAGACCAGCCTGCTCTACAAAGTGAGTTCTAGGCCAGCCTAAACTGCATAGTGAGACCCTGTCTCAAAAAGATTAAGAAAAAAACCAAAAGCCTTTTGTACTCATTGTAAGTGATGGTCTTGTGAAGATTCATTTCAGATTTTTCTTCTCTGTATTTCCCTGACATCTTTGTAAAGGCTTAATTTGCCCTTGGGTGTTTTGCTACTTTGTTTCCATTAGACTAAGGTAGAGTGCATCTTGGAAGGTTCTGAAGGTCAAACTTTGACATCCAAGTTAAATTTCTAGTAGCTCCATGTTTTATTGCTGTTGAATGTATATACTGCTAAAAGCATTCTAAATATTTTAAGTAATCTTTATCTTTACATTTTCAGTGGCTTCCTTTGAATGTTTCATAATGCCTTCTAGTCTTATGTCATTTGTACAACTTGATCAAAAGGCCTTTATTTTTATTTTAGATTTTGTCAAAATACAACTCAAATCTAGCTACTCCAGTAGCCGTGAAAGCAGTGCCTCCCAGGAAAGGGCTCCCTAAACCTGGAGGATGGAACGTCCCAGAGGTTGGCAACAAAGAAAACTGGTGAAAGTGAGTGCGCTGTTGTTTAAAGAAAGGATGTGTGTTATGTGAGGAAGACATTTAAAACAAACACCAGTAAAAAACGTTTTAAGTGACATATACCAGCTTAGATTAATAGCCTGTTTTCTGTCTTGACACAGAAATTGTGGCCTGTGAGTCTCAGATCCCCAAGTTACCGTGTTTGCTGATCTCAGTGGGAATCTACTCCCAACTAGAGTGGAACTTCAGTTCACAAGCACTTTTGTTTGCAAACAGAAGCATTTGGCAGAAATTCTGTGTTTGTTTACAAACTCTGTATCAGGTGACACACAAGCTTGGCCGTCCTTTCCAAAATCGTAGAAAATTAAGTTGGTGAGCTGAGGTATCACTGTACTGTACTTTGTAAATGTAAAATATATAGCCACTGTGTTGTCATGTGTTTTGTTGATGGATTTTTATTATACTTACCTGACATTTTAAATTTCTGTTTACAGAAATTGTATCCATTACAGAAACTGAACAGAATAGAACGAAGCAGAGCTGCATTTATTTACATTCCTTCCCCATTTTCCTCTGAAAACCAACCCATTTGAAAGAGGAACATGGACAATGGTATCATAATATACTTTATATGAAGTCAGCAAGTTTTGATTTGGTTTGAATCTTGTTCATATGTACCTTGTTAGTCAGTTTTCAAGATTACTGTGTATATTTCTAAATCACTATTTAACAGAATGGTTTACATAACAGGAAGTAGAGGTGGAGCAAATGATTTCATAAAAATGTAAATAAAGGCTAACATTTGTGCCTGACGAGGCCTCCCTGATCTTCTTGCCGTCTCCGCTCTACCGTTCTATTGTCTCCTTCATGACTGTCCCCGTTTCTTACCTCTTTTACTTAATCAGTGCTCTCTTAAGATTTGCTCTCTGCAGGCCAGAGTCAGGTGCACTCAGGAAAAGGGGGTTCTGGATCGGGCAGCTACACTGTGACGAGTGGAGACGCACAGCGTCTCAGACCTCCGGAGCCAGGCACTCCTGCGGGTGTGCTTTTCTTCCTTCTCCTGGCTTTTCACTGTGTGTTGGTTTCACTCCTTCACATCAGCCCCTTCCACACGCGGCTGCTGGCTTCTCTGGCCTTGCTTTCAGGCTTGGCTCTGCAGCAGGTCCTGAGCCCCACTGGGAGCATCCTGACAGCTCGGCCTGGCCCTCAGGACCTGGGAACTGCCTGTAGGTTCAGCTGCCGATCGATCCTGAGACTCTTCTGATTAAGACAGCTAGCTGGAGAGCAGTTACCGTGGTTCTGCTGGAAGAACTTTTCAGGTTCTAGCCACTAGGTCATTAAGGAGCCTGTGTTCTGTAGAGACCAGTTACAAATGAAGCAACTTACAGGCATCATGTGGCGGCACCTCAGAGGCTTAGCTGTAGGAATTTGATGATGGGAAAATTACGTGACTGCTCTGAACAGCAAACAGGAGACTCAGGGTCGGAGAAATAGCTCAGTGGCATAAGCGCCTGCCTGGCAAGCTCAAGGTCCTCCGTTTGATTCCCGGTACCAAAAAAAAAAGTCAAAAAACAGAAGACTCATCTCATTGTGCTCTATTTCGTCACAAAATTGTCACCAAAAAGAAGCCTGATTTGTGCCTTGTTCTAGGAACTGTGTAGTTATTAAATATAATGTAAAGTAAATTACTTCTAAGATACATAGGTTCTGGTTGGGTTTTTTTCGGTGACAGGATCTCATTGTGTAATTCAGGCTGGCCTGAACGCATGGTGATCCTCTTGCCTCAGTTTCCCAATTGCTGGGATTACAGGCATTTACCACCATGCCCAGCCAAGATAATTAATTTCTTGAAGGTAAAGCTCCATTCTACCAGTGTGAGACACAATCAAACCATACAGGTTTTTGTTTGTTTGTTTGTTTTTTAAGACAGGGTCTTGCTATGTAATTCAGGCTGGCCTTGAACTCATCGCAGTCCTCCTGCTTCAGGTTCCCAAGTACTACACGTGTGTACCACCATGCCTGGCTGTGAATGTTTTAAATGTTTAAAAAGTTATCACAGTAAAAGACACACGCCATTACTTATCCCCAGAGTCCTCCCCCTTGCTTCAAACATTGTCGTCATCCTCACCACTTTCAGGAACAGCTCTGAGTCCTCGATGCTGTCAGTTGTGCTGTTGCAGCTGCCTTAATGTTGTGAATTGATGGAAAATGTTTTGACTCAAAGTAATTTTGACTTTGGGGACGAGCCACATCTGGTGAGTAAGGCAGATGAGGACACAGCAGTTTACATGACAGAAACTGCTGTGAACAGTTGATCAACAAGATGTGAGTAAAAAAAATAGTGACTGCCAAGCCGCAGTGACAGACATTTCAGGAATCCCCGAGGAAACATTTCCCCTCAGTTTGAACACACCCGTCATTCCTGGCAACGTCTTTTACTGCAGATGTTTGAAGAATTGTAAACGCCATATATTTGCATCACCCTTATATATGCTGATGACCGACCTTTGCCTTTCTTTTCCTGCTCACCCGCCTCTGTCCGGCTCACAGAACCCGATGGGTGCTGAAGGAGGGAAGAGGTAGACACGCCGGACAAGGGGACAGGAAGGAGGCGACGTTACTACTAACGCGGATGAGTTTTGGTGGCATGCTGGAAAGAGGTGTGGGAGGGACTGAAGGGGACAGTGGGGCAGGAGACCATGGCTTTGGACAGCTCTTTTGTTTTGTTGAAACAGGCAGCCAGGAGGGGAAGATGAGCGGAAAGGTGTATTACAGATGGGCAGTAAGGATTTAGGCTTTGGTTTGTCTGCAAGGGTCCTCCAGTTTTGTGATAGCGCTGGCCCCTTAAAATTAGCTTGTCCAAAATGTATCCTTCCCTTACACCCTCTGACTTGTTGCTTAGAACAGCGATACTTCCCAACTCCTCAAACCTCACGTTGGGATCTCCCATGACTGTCACGAATTGACCCCAGCTGACATCCCCCGCTGTGTCTGCCCTGACCATACCTAACCTTTCCGTGTCCCCATTCCTCCTGCCCCGACCTTGCACACACTGGCTGCTCTCTGCCTTGAGTCACACAGACACACCTGGTTTTTATTGAGATTGGGTCTCACTGTGTATTCAGGGTGGCCTTGAAGTCACTTTGTAGCCCAGGTTGGCCTTGAACTTGAAGCGATCCTCCTGCCTCAGCCTCCATAGTGCTGGGATTATAAGCATGTGCTACCATGCCTAGCATGGTTCACTTTCTCCTCTCCTGCAGCAGTGGATGGCTGCCTGTTTTCTGCCCCCTACTACTGTACTTAACAACATGTAGCCCAGCTCTGGCTCAACCAAGCAGCTCCACAACTGACCCTGCCAGTGACTGGCTGTGCCCCAGGCAAGCATGAGCTAGTGCGGGGGCTCAGGGAAGTACTGTGAAAGAGCAGCGTGCTACCCCCGTCTGGGGTGCAGGCAGCCGGCACACAGGCGCCCAAGCATTCCTGAAGTTGGATGGCATCGTAAGCTGGCTGAGGCCAGCTAGCTCTATCCCTGGACTTCTCAGGTGAATGGTTCACCAACTTTCCGTTAGCCAGCTGGAATTTTATTTCACTCTTTTTTTTGGTACCAGGATTTGAACTCACGACCTTGCACTTGCCAGGCAGGCACTGGTTATTTCACTGTAAAGATTTTTTTTTTTTTTGTCTTTTTGAGACAGGGTCTTGCTATGCAGTTCAGGCTGGCCTTGGGTTCACTTTGTAGCCCAGGCTGGTCTCGAACTCACAATGATCCTCCTGCCTCAGCCTCCTGAGTGCTAGGATTATAGGCATGTGCCGCCATGCCTGGCCCTTCTGCTACAGACTGTCATTTTATCAAAGACTTTACCAGTGAGAGGTCCTCCCTTAGTTCTTTCTCAGCATTCTCATCCCTCACACTACTTGGCTCACTCTACAGTGAAATACTTGTTGGAGAGTATTTCTAAGTTCTCCTGCCCCCCTGGATCACATGTCAAGAGCAAAGACTCGTTATGTTCATTGCCCGGTGCCCGGCATATCTAATGAATTGGTGAGAACATCAGTCACTGAGATTTTACTAAGCCAGGAATGGTTGTAAACGTTATTAGTTGATTCTTGAATTTTTTTGAGGTAGGCACCTGATTTTTCAGATGAGGAGACTGAGCCTTTGATGACTTTTTTCCCTTTCCTGTCAGCAGTACATAAAAAGCTGGGAGTTGTCATTTCCTCTTCTGCTCAGGCTGTATCCTTTATTGGATCACAAGTCCACTTCTTTAAGACTTAAGCAAGCTCCTTTGCCACCCCCAGAAAACTCATCTTATCACACAGCACTGCCTTCGGTGGCCATTTTTCTTTGTGATACCTTTCCTGGTCACCTCTTACCATAGTATTACGTATGCTTTCTTCCTTGCTAGGTTCTTGAGACTTCCTAATCTTTGTACTGGTAGGCCTACAGTACTGATACAGATGATATGGTACTCAAAGTGCTAAGCAAACCTAATCAGGAATGTGAGATTTTGAGAACCCCTTGAGAGGTTTTTTTTGGATGGCAGTGAGGATTGAACCCAGGGCCCTTGCGCTGAGCTATATCTCAGCCCTATTATAAGACAGAGTCTTGATAACTTGCTTAGGCAGGACTTGAACTTTTGATCCTCTTGCTGCAGGCCTGCCAAGAATTAGAAGTACAGGTATGTACTGCCATACTTGGCTAATGGCTTTTCTCAGATTTTATGAATAATTCTTCAAACTTGGTTTTAACTGGGCTGGCATGCTAGCCTAGGCGGAGTTGGAAATTCTGAACAGCAAAAATGCCTTTTCCCTTGTTTACTTCAAAGGAGCTAACATTTATTGCTCACTATCCACCAGCCTCATTGACTTCTAAATCTTATAAGCTCTGGATCTTACTACATTATTTTACAATAAACTCTGCATAATAAGGACTTTTATTAAATTAATATAATATATAGTATTAAAATAGCTTTTAGGTTTTAGCCTGTCCCTAGCTCTCTGGAATTTTAACTGGGAAAAAAAAAAATCCCTGTCTACGTCTAAATAAAATAGCCTAGTCATGGAGTTCTAATAGAATATGGTTCCTTCAAACTTGTTTTATTACAGACCCCAGGAAATCATAGCTACTGGCAAAAACAATGTGTGCCTAAGTAAAAAGAAGTCAGATCCCATGACCATATTTAGATGTTTGTATAAAAACTAGGTACACAGTAAGGTATACTTGGTACACTTGACAGGTGACTGTCTTGGCGGACACTTACTACCTGGAGGGCGTAACTTCATTATGACAGCAGTGTCAGCCTAGTGTGGGTGGAAACCAGACTGCAATGAATTGAGGATGAAAGGTCCACATACTCTACTCTTTTTCTGAAAGTACTGGGGATTAAACCCAGGGCTTCTGCACTAAGCTACACTCCCAGGCTTTTTTGGATATAGGGTCTAAATTGCTCAGCCTGGGCTCAAACTTTCAATCCTGCTTCAGCTTCCCAGAGCAGGACCATAGGAGTGTACCACCACACCCAGCTGTGTATGTCTCACTACTGAGCTGTTAAAGTAGAGCTCTTATCTGAATGGAAACGAGTCACAGCATCTCAGTTATAAGGCTCAGTAAAATGACACCTGGTAAACTGAGCGGTTAATCATTTAAATCATTATTATGGTAAGCCTGATTTGAGTGTTGCCTTTTCAGTGTCACAAAAAACCAAGTTTGGAATATGTGTTTGATTGAATGCAAAGAGGTAGGCCAAGTTCAGCTTTTTTTTTTTTTATTAAAGAACAACAGTTTGAACCTTAGAGAATTTTAAACCTGGCCTAAGAGTTTAATAGCTTTCTCCCCCACTCATGCATGTGTGCACAACACGTACACAACTGACACCCAAAACATTACCTGAGTCAACAGAGTTTGGGCATACACAACAGTCCCAGCTTTGCTGTGGGAAAGCTAGAAGACAGAGGAGGGTGTCATATGCTGCAATTTAGTTTCAATCCCCCTAGTGAGGCAGCTGACAGATACAAAACACTAAGGAAGATGCTGTTGTGGCGACCATTTATTTTTCTGAAGGAATAGCTCAGTTACTATCTACACCACCCTTTAACTGTGCTTTTGGCAGAAAACCGCAGCCTATCTGTAAAGGAAAAGTTCCAGCTGGAACCAAGCAAAGTGGAATGAGACAAAGCAACCAAACTACTTTACATGGGAGAACGATTTGGGATTCTATGAGAACCTTTATAAAAGTTCACAGCATATAAAAAATGGCCTTTTCTTAGTTCCTACCCACTAGATCCACATAATAAATCCTATTTCCCTCCCCCATCAAGTGAGAAGGTAGTCACTGCTGTTCTACACAAAATCAGGAGTTCTGTATCTAAAAGTCAAGTCCATCTAGCCTGAATGAATAATCTATGGGTTGCATGGGGTGACCTACAGCGTAACAGAGCCACTAGATCTAGGTTCCAGACTTATCTCTAATATTTACTGTTTCTTACCTGTCAGGCATTACTGTAAGCCTTTACAAATATTTAACAGAACAATTCTATAGGCTAGTATTTCTATTAAAAAAAAAACTTGATTCAAGCAACGTGTCCTAGTCTGCAGAGTAACTGGCAGAGTCAAGATTTAAATGCTTTGTCCCCCTGGTCTTAACCACCATCCTACACTGCCTCAGATCGAATACACACCAGTGCCTGCCAACTAACAGGCGCTGAGTCTGTTCACCACTCCCTTCCTCAGGTCTTAAAGGTAAATCTTCCTACCCTTCCCCTGAGCTGCACCCCTTCTATTGTATTGGTTCTTGCCTTTAAAATGCCCTTCTCCCTCACTGTGAACTCCAGGGACTTCACTGTAGCACTGTTCTTCTAGCCAGACCAATCTCTTCCAACTGAGCAGCTTCCTACATTTGCCTTGGTTCATACTATTCTAAGCCTCTGTTGGGTATGGATGTAGCTCAGTGGTGAAGCGCTTGCCTAGCATTGCATGAGGCCCTGGGTTGGATCACCAGCACCAGAAAACAAAAACAAACCCCAAAAACCCTAACTCTTTACTACAAATTTGTGCTCAAACTCATATAATCCCATGGCTTTCTTGTTCTGCCCCCTAGGGGCTTAAAATACCCTCTACCTAGTATAACCTCCAAATCAGCTGAAACCCTGTCCCTGTGCTTCCATGAACTCTTGCACTCAAGCTGATTGCACACATATATTTAACAGTACAGTTTTTTCACAGAATGCTAAGAGCACTTTCATATTTTACAGACTTTCTATTAATATTCATACCACAGTAACCAAGTCTAACTCCTAAATAGATGCGTTGCAATTTGTTTAAATTTAAAGGCTTCATGGCAAAAATCAGGGGAGGAGAAAAGTATGTAAGTTTATTTTACATAGTTGGGTGAAAAATAAATTCGAGAGGAAGCAGATAAAACTTAGTACGGTCTCATACGCCCTGAAGGAGGTGGTGCCCGATTTGGAGGGGTAATCGCTATGTCCAAGTAATCGCCTATTTGGAACTTCTGTGACTGCAGGGTCATGGAATCATCCGTCCCCTTTCTGCCAGACATGGTGCTGCCAATCTCCTTAACTCTGCAGGAAAGGAAATCAGCTGTGAATGCACTATAAATCCACGGAAAGAACTGAGTATAAACACAGGGCTGGATTTGCTCTATAACACAGTTCAAAAATTTAAGGACTACATGAAGCTAAACCAGACATGAAGATAATATAAATCCACAAACCACCCACCCCACTAAAGACACTGATTGAAAGGATTATCCTAACATTAAAATGTTACCAAAGATGATTAGAGGAATTAAAACCAAGAAGTAACCTACCGATAGCCAGGTCTTTTAAGATCCATAAAAACGATTGCGAAATTGAAGTGTGTGCCCTTCTTCCTAGCTTCTGGGTAGACTTCTTTTACTAAACTAGTTAGTTCTTTCAAGGTTGCATCCATCCTGAATGTTTAAAAAAAGGCAATTACAATTACAATTGATTCATCAGCAATAACATAACCAGAGTACTGAAAAACAAGGAGCTAGTATATTTGAGTTGTGACTTATGTGAGAAGCTACCAGTCTTATACTAAACTCTAATTTTACTTTATTTTATTTATCTTTTTTTCATACCAGAAATCCAACTCAGGACCTTGTGCTTACCAGGCAGGCACTATGCCGCTAAGCTGTATCCCTGGGCTGAAGTCTGATTTTAAAGCAGCTGAAAATACTATCTGCTTCTAAATACTCCCTGTACTATTCGTACTATTCTGAATGCTAGACATTTAGACAAATTAAAGCCAGACTATTAGGGCTGGTGATGTAGCTCAGTGGTAGAGCACTAAGATATATAGGCCATATATAGGCCCATCGATCTGCCCTCTGAAGCCGAGGCCTCAGAGCTCAGACCAATCCTACCAGTTAGTCTAACAGGAATGAGGGGGCCCGGGGCATGCTCTGCCTTCTCCCTCTGGCCAGACGGTCATCTCCATGGAGGAGCCCCGGGTGATCATGACTATGGAGGAAAAAGAAAACACCCTGTTGCTAGACACCGGTGCAAGTCTCTCAGTCCTTCTTTTCAATGCTGGCCTTCCAGCCGTCACATCTCAGTGAAAGGAATCACTGGTGAGGAGGTAATACGCTATTTTTCACAACCCTTAAGGCTGTCACTACTTGTTAGATCTTTCTTGTATATATCTGTCTTCCTGAGAAACCAATTTGAAGATAACACCATGTATTACAGCAGCCATTAATATTTTCCTACTAATCTGTCCATAACTCTGTAATGTTTGTATTGTCCCTATGCTATTTCGTAAATGGATGTATGTTTATTAGTGTATTTCCTACAACAACCATTGAGAATAGTCAATGAATATTCAATTGGTCACTCATGTAGAGCTGTTTATTTTTAGAAACCACTTTGAAAATACCAAAGTATAGTACAGCAATCATTGATAATAACCTACCACTTTTGTCGGTAGCTCACTATTATTTGTGTATTTGTCTTCCTGAAAAACTATCTTGTAGATAATAATATGTAAACCAGTAACCATTGATAATTTCCTATTTGTCTGTAATTTGGTAAGCCCCCCTATTACTATGTTATCCTTCTTTAAAAAAAAAAAAAAAGAAAAAGAAAAGATATATAGGCCCTGGGTTTGGTCCCAGCACTGCACGCCCCCCTCCACACAAAAAGTCAGAGCTGCTAAAAGGGACTTTAGAAATTCCATATGCTATCTTCTGTTGCTATGTAACATCTTAGGGCTTGTGAGTTACCTCTTTTAAAAATAGTTCAAACTAATTTAAATACACAAAATAACTTTATTTTTAAAATACATACTCTTCCAGATCTTAGAATCTCCCAAACTGGCATGCATCTTCAAATCTATGTTCCAGGAAAGCATTTCCACAAAGGTGTACAGCAGTTTTTCTTTCTTAGATGGTTATCTTACGATGAATTTTACAAGAGATGGAGCCCTAGAGCCTGAGATACATTAAATTTATAGTGCAATCACAGGCTCCTCTCACAATATATTCTTACCCTATAAATATCTACTTGAACATAGTTCCCTGCGTTAATATGGCAATCTGGAAAAACCTTTCAAAGTATAAGCATTCACAAATAACTGCAACCTAGTGTAGGAAAATGACATGGATGAAACTTGAAACAGCAGTGCCTGTGAAGTGCAACCAAGTGGCACAAGGATACTAGACACTTGTGGAAGAACTCAGTGTGCATCAAACCAATGAGCTCATTTAGTTCTACCTCTGTACCCCATTTACAAATCTCTACCACACCAAACTGGAGTAACCAATGGCTTCACTTATACTGTACAAAAAACATACAGGATAATCATCTTCCATTTTCTACTACTCTCAGAACTTTCTCAACATTTCCATAACAACTCAACAGTCTTCTCCCTAAAATACACACTCTTCCGCACTGCTGAAATTGGAATGCATCATATACTCAGTATGCCATCCCCTATCTACGCCACATCATCCCCCAAGCTTGTTCAGTTCTTCCCATTTCCGAGTTGCACACAAGTACTGCTTTTTCTACCTTCTAAATGCTGATCAGATCTATTTTTTCTCCATGCTTGCCATTACTGCTTGATTTCAACCTTTCATTACTTTTAACCATGTGTATGCTACCTTCAACTCATCTACACCTCTGATTTTTAAGGTTTTTGTTTGTGTAAAAATGGTATCTTGAACGAATGCCACCATTATGGGAGGAGTCATGTGGAGAACAGCAAAAAGCAGAGCATCTAACACAGCAGCAGCCCCAGGTGAGTTGTAGGTAGGTGCTGTAGTTCCCAAAAGGGACATGACTCATACTGGCAGGAACAATGTTTCACTCATATGAAGACAAAGTAAATATCCCCTTCAATAGTAAGCAAACCCCCCCATCGCTAGGTGGTCTTCACACCTACACAGGGAGATAGTATCCATACCCCAGCATGCCACGGGCAAAGCTGCAGCTCCATTCCCTCCCAGCAGGCAACAGAGCAGCAGGGTTGGCCAGGTGCTGGGCCGTCACACACACAGCCCATACTTAAGCAGAACAAAGAGGTACACAAGCACAGGACAGAAAAATACTCCCAAACAAAGAGATCTGCCCAAGACAGGCTAGCAGGTCTCTTTGTCCCTTTGGACATGCTCCAGACCCAAAGTACCTCTATGCTGCGGGGTGGGGTGGTATAGCGTGCACAACTGTGCAGACTATGTTTCCCAACGCGAGGTACAGTATACCCATTATTTCAGAGGTGGAGAAAGCCACATGCAGGAATGCAATAAATTATATCCCAAATACCCATCAAGAGTACCCAGTGATGCTAACATCACTGTACACATCCTCTGTGTACATACACAACACAGTGCTACAGAAAAAATTTACATACCAAGTATATGATAATGCTAAGACAAAATTCATGTCATAAAAATTCTATTTTAATAAAAACTTAAATTTTACTTGAACAGAATAAAGTCAAATAGGCATAAAATGTTAGATACTCATATTACTATCCTTTTCCTTATGTAAATTTGGAGCCTATTTTTTACTTTGTCATGTTTGATTCTGCAACCACAACTAACCCTAGTTATTTTAACCTCATCCCCAGTGAATTCTGATGTTGAGGTCAGACTAATTTTCTTGTCTGTCTTGAAGGTGACTTTTTCTTTTAACTTTGTATCCTGATTATTATTCTTTATCAATTATTCCAATAGACCTTGAACACATGTATATCAAAGAGGACTTGTTTCTATTCTTAAAAACGTTTTTCTTACTATCATTGTACTCACAATGTGAGAAGTAAAAAGATCACACTACTATATATATTTGACAAGTACCTCCAACAAAAGACAAAGTCCCAATTTTCAAAGGACTGAATTCTAATGTACTGGACTTATGTTTGAAATTACACACCCTTTTGGGAAAATAAAATCCTGCAGCTGCTGTGAAAAAGTATGGCGGCACCTCAAAAAACTAAAATAACCACATAGCCATTCCCATACTCCCAAAGGGTGAAAGCAGGGCTGCAGCACTTACTTGGCTGTCATAGCAGTGTTAGTCATTAAAGCAAAAACAGTGAAACAGAAGCATAGACATATAAAATATACAGGTACACACAAAATGGAGTATTATTCTGGGTGTTAACAGAAAAATTACAATGGATGCTACAACACAGACAAACCTTAAAAACATACTAAGTGAAATAACCCAAACACAAAATGATGAATATTCTAATGAGTCTACTTTGGGTGCAATTTCAGTTGTGAGGCACCAAATGGTTTTATCTATTTACTTATTTATTTTGTCTTTTTGAGACAGGGTCTCGCTATGCAGTTCAGGCTGGCCTTGAGCTCACTTTGTAGCCCAGGCTGATCTCGAACTCGCAACGACCCTCTGGCCTCAGCCTCCCGAGTGCTGGGATTACAGGACTGCTGGGATTACAGGACTGCTGGGATTACAGGCATGTGCCACCATGCCCGGCCAAACGGTTTTAGAAACAGTGATCGCAATAGAAAGAAATGATTGTGCGACAATGTGAATGTTAATGCCATCAACTGTATACTCAAAAATGGTTAGCGACAAATTTCATGTTAAATATTTTACCTCGGTAAAAAAAACTATTTTAAAACTACACACCTGTTTCTGCTGCTAAAAAGCCACCCATTACGGTGTCAACTGAAAGAGGTACTTAAAAATCAGGTGCACACAGGACGGTCCTAGGCAGTCCCGGGCAGGGAGATGAAATACCTGGACACCAGCTGTCACTGAACACGTACGAAAAGCTTTTCCATTAAGTTCCAGCGCAGAAGTTACTCTTTCTCCCCATCTTTGGTGCTATGGCACCTAAGGCTTACTACTAAGTGGACATGCCCCTTGATAACAAGCATCTCTAAATATCACGCCCCCTCTTCGCGTCAGCTTGGTACACTTACTCGACTATCATGTTACTCCTATCCTTTTCCTATCAAGAAGGTCCAGCGGTGACAGGGATGCTGGATCTTTTTGTTGATCACAGCTGGTGACTGAATCGAGGCTCTTCGCACCGAGCTCCATCCCCCGCCCCTCCTTAATTTTTCTTTTTAAATGCTGAAACGGCCTCACTGAATTGCTGTTAGCTACCCAGGCTGAGCTCCAACATGAGACGCTCCCGCCTCTGCCTCCCAGAGCGCTCCGAGTACAGCGCCGCCACCACGCCCGGCGGATACACTCATTTTTAACACGCCCGGAGTCTCAGCGTTAACGCGACGAGCCGGCAGGC
>NW_004955497.1:1845112-1862582 GCF_000276665.1 Chinchilla lanigera | reverse complement strand
CTCGCGGTCGATCGGCTTCTCGGGCTCCTTCTTAATCTCCTCCTGAGTAACGCGCGACTCCACCGCCATCTTCTTCCGTCTGCCCGCCAGACGCTCGCCCTGACCTCCGACCCCTGCGGCGAGCATGAGCGCGGAGTATCTCGCGAGGAGAAGCTCGAGGCTTTATACGGGCCGGGGGCGGGGCGTCTCTCCACACAGGCGCACTGCACAGCGCGCGGCGGGAGCCAGCGCCGGCCGCGCATGCGTGTCGCGTCCCCGGGAAGAAGGCGGGCGCAGCGCCCGCTGGGCGGGGCCTCTCGGGAAGCGAGCGTCGTGTCTCGGCCCGAGGGAGGTGTTTTTTCCTTTATCCCTTCCCTGGCGAAATGATAAAACATTTTCATAGGTAATGATGGAGGCCTGATGAACACCAGACGCCTAAGGATATTACAGGCTATAGGCAAAAAGTAATAAAAAGCAACGATCACCTCCTTGTGATAACCGGCCACAGGCAGAGCGAAGACCGGAAGCTGCCTCAGGAGGCGACAGAGCCGGCGAAGAGGACGATGCGCCTGCGCAGTACGCGAGCACGCGGGGCCGGGCGCAGGCGCGAAGGCGGCCTCCTGACCTGGGCTGCGACGGACCGAGGCTTTCAGAGTACGTGGTAGAGAGCGAGAAGCACAGAGTTGCTCCGAGTTACTCTCCAGAATGTGTAAGAATTTAAAAAGACAGCCCAATCCAAAAGTAGGTAAAACAACCACAGGGTTTAAATGTGAAGAAAGCCAAAGCATTCATATAAGGTGCGTGGGGTCATTACTAATCAGGAAAGTGCTTTGAAGGCGTGGTGATTGGTTTTAAATAAGGTGTACCCACTAGATTTCAAAAATTGGAACTCAGCCGGGCGTGATGGCGCACGCCTGTAATCCCAGCACTCAGGAGGCTGAGGCAGGAGGATCATTTCGAGTTCGAGACCAGCCTGGGCTGCAAAGTGAGCTCAAGGCCAGCCTGAACTGCATAGCGAGACCCTGTCTCAAAAAAGACAAAAAAAAAAAAAAAAAAATTGGAAACTGTAGCAGTTATTGGTATACTACTAGGAATTTTCATGCGGTGCTGGTGAAAATGGAAAGTAAGTTAGGATTACTTAGTACAGTTGAAGATATATGTATGCGCTTTATTTTTTGTTTTGTTCTTTTGAGACAAGGTCTGGCTGTACAGTTTAGGCTGCTCTTGAAGTCCTAACTTAACCAATCATCCTGCCTCAGCCTTCCAGGTCTCTAATTACAGCTGTGTTCTGTCATGCCTTGCAGAAGATAGGCATACTTCAGATCTAATGGTTCGGCTCCTTGGTGCATAGACATGGTGTAGAGAAAAATATTGCTCAAATGTAATGTTCTTAGTATTGTTAAAACTGGAAACAGGACCGAGTGTCCATCAACAATAGTGTAATCAGTGAATTGTACATTAGGGCATTGAAACTACTCAGCAATGGAATACTGAGAACAGAAGTTTTTAAGATACAAGTCTTGATGATGAGTATAACAATAATATATTTGCTTGCCGCAACAAGCAAATATCAACTGGGTAAATCCATTTTCACAACTTTTGAAACAATACTAAAAATACACTGTTCACAGTGATTCCTAGTGATGTAACTATTGAGAAAAGCAGTGAGCTGGGTGTGGTGGTGTACTTGGGTAATTGTAGCACTCTGGGAGGCTAAGGCAGAAGTTAGTGAGTTACTGAGACCTTTTATGTAGAAACAACTAAATAAATAAATTTATTTTTAAATGGCTGGGTTCAATCTCCCACACCAAAAAGAAAATAAAACAGCAACAAAAAAGCAAAGCAATGAAATAAGTGCCACAAACATCAGTATGGTTTTTATGTCTGTGAAAGGAGTCTGTCATAAGAGGGAGCAAATGGAGTTCTTGAGTAGTGGCAATTTTTAAAACATAGTTGGTATTTACATAGTTGTTTAAATTGTCTTTTAAAAGTACATTTATGGCTGCGTGTGGTGGCACATGCCTGTAATCTCAGCACTTGGGAGGCTGAGGCAGGAGTATTGTTGCAAGTTCGAGGCCAGCCTGGGCTACAAAGTGAGCTAAAGGACAGCCAGAACTGCATAGTGAGACCCTGTCTCAAAAAGGCCAAAAATAAAAAAAAAAGAGAAGTACGTTGATAACCGGGCATGGTGGCTCATGCCTGTAATCCTAGCACTCAGGAAGCTGAGGCAGGAGGATTGCTGTGAGTTCAAGGTCAGCCCAGTACACTAGGCAAGTTCAAGACCAGCTCAAAAAAAAAAAAAAAAAAAAAAAAAAACAGCACAAGCTGCATAGCAAGACCCTGCCTCAAAAAGACAAAACAAAAAATACATTTGTGTTTTATGAACCCTTCTGTACCAGTGGTATACCTTGCTTTAAAGAGAATAGCCCCCTTGTTATGGCTTGTAATCTAACTGTGCCCTCAAAGCCTTATGTTCTTATAGGCAGGGCTTTTTGGAGGTGGCTGGATGTAGGGTGTTGGAATATGGATTACGGGTATATGATAACTGGATTAGTCCACTGACTGGGTTAGAATGGTTATGGGTGACGGAATTACTAGAGAGGGTGGGTAGCACCAACCAGTAGGCTTATAGCCTGAATATAACGGGAAAGAAGGAAGGCTGCTTTCTGCCTCCTGCCTGTGGTCGTGGACTGTTTCTCCTCTGTTATATCCCTCTGTAATGCCACCTTTGCTTGGAGCCAGCTGACTATGGGATGAAGCTTCTACAAATTGTGAGCTAAAATAAACTTTCCCTTTAACTTGTGGGCCTCAGGGATTTTTTCCCAGTAAAGAGGAAAGTAAGCAACCCCACCTCCAAGAAAAGAGAATGCCTATGAATAGAAAAGACACAAAACCCAAATTAAATAATGGTCAAAAGATATGGACAGACACATCATAGACGATTAAACAAAAAATTGTGTAAATATGAAAAAACACTCAATGTCATACAGAGTCCTGGAAGTGCATTTAAACCACAATGAGGTTATATTTCACTCTCCTAGGCTGACCAGAATGTAGAAGTCTTGACAACCAAGGGCCAGGTAGGCTGGAGAAAAGAGAATCCTTATAGTCTGCTTTCATCCACTTTGGAAAAATGATTGGAAGTACCTGGGAACACTGGTCATGTGCACACCTTAAGACCCCACTGTTCTACCCCTCATCTATGCCCCAGAAAAAAATGGCTGCACAAGTGCTCAGGCAACATTTTGAAGAAGGTTCTAATATCATATTCATGATAATGAATCTAGCCAAGAGTATATTCGTAAAATGGAATACCATAAAACTTGAAAGTAAATGAATCTTTGGTTTTTTGAGGCAGGGTTTCAGTTTGTCGTTCAGCCTGGCTTTGAACTCACTATGTAGCCCAGGCTGCCCTCAAACTCATGGTGATCCTTCTGACTCAACCTCCCAAGTGCTGGGATTACAGGCATATGCCACCATGCCTGGCCCTGTATACTTTTTAAAAGGAATAACATCTCCAGGTGTGGTGGCGCATGCCTGTAATCCCAGCACTCAGGAGACTGAGGCAGGAGGATCGTTGCGAGTTCAAGACCAGCCTACAAAAGTGAGCTCACAGCTGGCCTGAACTGCACAAGTGAGATCCTGTCTCAAAAAGACCAAAATAAATAAATAAATAAATAAAAGGAATAACATCAATCACAGTTTAGGTACAGCTGGGCGCGATGGCGCTTGCCTCTAATCCCAGCACTTGGGAGGCTGAGGCAGGAGGATCATTGTGAGTTCAAGGCCATCCTGGGCTACAACGTGAGTTTAAGACCAGCCTTAAAACTGCGTAGTGAGACCCTGTCTCAAAAAAGACAAAAAAAAAAAAAAAAAAAAAAAAAAAAAAGCATAGGTACAATAGGATTCAATTTATGCAAATCTGAAAAATAGGAAATTTTCCCCTAAAATATTGTTTAGGGTAAAAAAAACACAACAGTAAGTGGGAGCAAAGGAATGATGAAGTTCAGGGTAGTGTTATCTCGGAAGGTAAGCACAATTAACACAGCTTACAAAGAGCCTGCTCTGAGGTACTTGCAGTATGCTGTTTCTCACTAGGCAAGGTGTGTTTTTTCTTTAAGTTGTATCTATGTGTTTAGATACTTTGTATCTGTGTGATTTAGAACACTGTCAAAAAATTTGTTTTTAAATTTGCTTAGGATGAGACCTGCTATACCGGCTGTGTTCAGATTTTTTAAGAAGATGACATTGGGGCTGGGGATTTAGCTCAGTGGCACAGTGTCTGCCTGGCAAGTGCAAGGTCGTGAGTTCGATTCCTGGTACTGGATTAAAAAACAAAGTGACATTTAAATTTCCTGTTCTTTCTGTGATTCTATTATTAAGTTGTTCAAACCTCCATAGCATAAACGTGTAGACATAGGGGAGCACTTTACTCAGTCAAGGGAAACACTGAACCTGATATGAAGATATATATAATCTTTGGTTGGTGATGTGGAGGAGAGTTTGTCTTTTAGGTACAAGTGCTCATTTTGGGACCTTTCTAAATAATCAGTTCTCATGAAACCGGAATTTCCCAATACTTGGAGCAGGAGCATTGCAGCTGTATTTTAGAATAGTTAGGGTTGCTTCTCAGCACCCCTCAATCCACTAGTTGGCCTTCTAGGATTAGCTCTAAGTATATACCAAGTATAATCATGTTTTTTCTGTTTTACGCAGACAGTGCTACACTTCCAGGTACATATCCAAAAGAATGTAAAGCAGGAGCTCAATACTTCTACATCACAGTTCATTGCAGCATCATTCACAAAAGCGGAAAGGAAGAAACAGTGCTAATGTTCACCAACAGAAATACAGATACACATACGGTGGAATATTGCTCAGTCTTAAAAAGGGAGTACACTTCTAGTACTTGCTACAATATGCATGAACCTGGAAAACATAAGTGAGATAATTCAGACACAGAACAATATTATAATTTTACTTCTATGAGGCATATAGGACAGGCAAATTCATGTACTCAGAACGTGAAGTAGAGTTTGTCAAGAGCACCAAGCCTCTAAGGTGATGGGTAAGTTCTGGATATGAGTTGTGGTGTTAGTTGTATAATATTGTGAATATACTTAGTGACAATTGCACACTGAAAATGGTTAGTTATAAATGTTATATAAATTTTACCTTAATTTTAAATGTTAAAAGTGTGACTAAAGTGTGTGAAATAGATCATCAAACTGTCCTCTCTTGTACTCTTTCTCTTTAACATATCTCAATATTACAATTTGGGAAGGGCAGATTATCCTAATTAAATTAGGAATATGTGATGTGAGGTTTTACACATCACATATGCCTCTGTGGGCAACTCCTTCCCAGCGCTGTTAGGAGGATGGCTTTCTGATGGCAGGACAGTGTTTATGAACATAATATAAAATGTGTTTGTAAAAGATTGAATGGGATGTATTACTCAGAGCGCTTTCTGATTCTTTATAATAATGTTGTGGATTATGCATTCAAATCTCTGGGGGATTTTTTTATTTTTTTGAGACAGTGTCTCACTCAGCAGTTCAGGCTGGCCTTGAACTCACTTTGTAGCCCAGGATGGCTCCAAACTCGCAGTGATCCTCCTGCCTCAGCCTCCTGAGTGCTGGGATTACAGGCATCCACCACCACACCTATCTCTGGGAGATTTTTAGGAAACTTCTCAAATTCCTAGAATGCATTCTTTCTTTCAGGGTCATCTGTAGGAGGTGGAGTATACGGAACTTATAAGCACAGTATTTGTGGGGTTCTATTTCAGGGACAGGTATATACAAACAGTTTCAGTAAAATATTGTTACCCAGAGTAGAAAAACAGCAAATTTCTGTTATGTTCCTACCGGAATGAAGCTTGCTGGTAGATGATGGTTACTTCAGAGACAGGTTATTTTCTGTCAGCGCAGGAATTCTGTGTTCTCCCAGAGCATACGCACCTGTGTGGCGTGAGCTGCGAAGCAGTGTTGCCACCCAGTCCTGATGCTCCTAACTGGTCTCCCTGCGTCACCGCTGCAGCCATTCATACAACTAAAGGGTAGCGTTCAGAAACCTCTAATCTGCTGCTGGGCGTGGTCATGCATACCTGTCACTAAAGACTTCCAAAGCACCCTGTTGCAACTTAGAGTAAGAGGTGACTTCCGTGCTGAGGTCCTGCTGACCCTCAGCCCTCCTCTCCTGCTGTGTGCTGGTGCGCCGTGTGCAGCCCCGGGCCCTGCCTCAGAGCCCGGGATGTTTGCACTCCCAGCTCGCTCTGCCTGAGGTGCTCTCCGCAGCCCCTGCCCAGCCTGTCTCCAGTCACGTGATGACCAAAATCAACAGGCATTTCCCAAGCTCTATAAGGAAGTTCACCCTCTGCTCCTCCTGCTCCCAGCAGTCACCCTCTTATTTCTCATGGCACTCCTTTCTGATCTGTCGTCAGTGCCCCTTCTAGAGGGTAGGTCCCAGAGCACAAGTTCTGGTCCCCTCTGCATTCCCAGCTCTTGGCCCCGTCCTCAGCGCCTAGCACACACCCGGTACCCAACAAGTCTATTTGTGAGAGGGTGTGAATGAACAGATGGGTATGAGCAGGCTGCTTCCACTCAGACAGCCCCTGAGTGTAGCATGTGGAAACCCCCTCTGACCCGTCAGGAGTGGCTCAAGGCAGAGACCAGCTCAGACCACAGGCTTGTATAAAGACAGTGTGTGGGAATGGGGGTTCACCAGGGGTACTGCAGAAACCCACCCTTTGCTTTGAGAGTGGCAGTTGCCCTAAAGGTGATTACTAGCTGGCAGAGGAACCACTGTTCGGTTTTGGCACTACATTAGGGACAGATAAAAGCCTGAGGTGAATATGCATGAGATTTTATAAAAAGACCCATTTTACAGAATTTTATATCAGAGTCCATAGATGGCGCTCTAACATTACTTCTCCTTAGCTGTGTTTAAGATAAGATGAAAAGTCACAGCAGTTGCAAGTCAAACAGTTCAAGTGAGGCTAAATGTAACATACGTAAAACAAGAATGGAAGGCCTTGTCCGCAAAAGTAAAGAAACATTATCATTTAAAGAAACATCATTTCAACAAAAGGATATAAACTAAAGGCATAAAGCAATTTACAAAAGACATAAGCAGTGGCAAACAAGAATGACAAGTATGATTACCTAATATAATTCAGCAATCAAGAAATAAAAGTCAACTGTTACCTCCCGTTAATTTTTTTAATCTCACAAAATGGAAAAACCAGCAATATCATGCTGTGGTTACTGAGAGCCATGGTCTTGTGGGCAGCCTTGCCATGGGTGTTATAGGGAACGGTCAGCCATTTGGGCTTCAGCTAGCGAGGCAGAGAGGTTTGCGATTTTGCAGGAGACAGGCGGAGGGGAACTCGGGGGAGTGGGAGACGGCAGGTTCCCCGCTGGAGTACAGAGAGGTGTGGGAGGGCAGCCAGATCTCTCGGTGGACATCTCCAGCTGGGACCCAAAGCCGTACATGTGAGTGCCTGTGCCAGGCAAATGTCTTTGCGCTTGGTCAGATGCCAAAGGGAAGCAGCCTCCCCAGGAGTGCTTTTCAGGACGTGCTGGAGAGGCTCAAAAAGCAAGGAACCTCTCTCTGACTTTATGGGGGAGAATAAAAGGCAGGCAGGGAGGGAGGGAGGGGGGGGAGCTGGGAGCTCACCCAAACGGAGACGCCGGGTGAGATCTGGGTGAGATCTGCACGGCAGAAGGGGCAGGAGCTGCAGGGACCGAGGTCTGAGGAGCAGGTGTTGCTGCGTGGCCGCATCTGAGGAGGAGGGTCGAGAGAGCTTAAACCCCTCCGGGGAAAGCTTGTCTCCCTCCCAGGTTTCAGCTCCAGATGTAAGGAACGGTGTGAGGCGGAGACCAGCTGAGACCACCAGGCTTGTGTGACGGCACCACGGTGTGAAATTTACTGTGCCTGGGTGCAGGCAGGCACTAGGCGAAAAGGCCGTCCGTTGGGTACAGAGAATGGCAGGAGCCTTTTGTAGGGTTTGGGCCAAGGGAGTCAAGGGGGAGATCAGGCAAGGTATCTGGTAAGCGGGCAGGGACCTCAGGGAAGACCTGGGCTAACATACACGGTCAGAGTTCTCTGGTGCCTCCGTGGTCAAAGCCCTTGAGGCATCTGGTGTAAATGTGTAGATGTTTTCAGATGTCCTGGTGCTTGGAAGATTCCGTGTTCTGTCTTTATCTCTTTTTTATGACATCCTGTCCCACGCCTTCCTTGGGCAGCAGCCCCAGTGCTGAGCTGGGTTTTCTCTGAGAACACTGCTGCTGCCCCCAAACAGGTTGGGTGCTGGAAAGTCATGTCTGAGTTCTGAGTCAACCTGATATCACCCAGCTTCTCAGATGATTCTTCTGAGTGCCTGGCGCTTACGCATACTTAGACCAAAGGAGCAGGATGAGGGGTCAGACTGCCTTTGCAGAGAGTTGAAATATCTCTATTTTTCTTCCTTTTTTATTTTTAAAAATGCTGTGACTTATTTCAGACGTTTTTCTTTTTTGAAAGTCATTTTAAATTCTTTCACTCATTAATTGTACAGATAATGGATTTCATTTTGGCAGATTCATACATGCACATAACGTACATTGATCATTTTTAACTCCCCACCCCCTTCCAGCTTCACATTTTGATTTATTTTTGAAACAAGATCCCCAGCTATGTTGCCAAGGCTTATCTCAAACTGTTGGGCTCAAGTGATTCTCCCCTCTGGGCCTCTAAGAAGCTGGGACTACAGGCACACACCGTGCCCGACCTTTACCTCCTGTCATAGTTTGGGGCTTATTTTGCAAGGAGAAACAATAATATGACACAGGACACATTTTATAAGATCATTTATAATAGTCACTGAAAGAATCATATACAAGAGAGTGTAGGAAATCTGTCCACATACTGTAGACCAAGAATTCAACTGAGGGCCTGGATCCAGCGATAATGTCCTGCATGAGCCTAGCTGAAGACCTAGAGCTCATTACAATGCCTCCAACAAATCCAGCTGGAGGCCCAGAGCCCATGACAAGGTCTCATGCAGGCCTGTTTCACGGCTCTGCACTGGGAAGGCCCAAAGGTGAGTGGTGGAATCTAGCGCGTCTGTGCCAGCAGGATGAAGGATCTGTGCTAGCAGGCTGAGGGGTCTGAACTAGAGCCAGGAAGTGACACTCAAAGCAAGAACCAGAGCTCCCCTGAAAAGTACCACAGCCATCCTCAGCAATAGTGAGGTCCTGAGCTCCTCCGATGGTCAGGACAGCTGAGTTCCCATCAGGAAAGCCAGTGCAGCAGCCATCTCCAGGAGACCGGCAGTGCACCATCTTCCCTCTGGAGCCAGGAAGCGATGCTCAAAGTGAGGACCTGAGCTCTCCCAAAGGGAACCGAAGCCATTCTCAGTGCTAACAAGGCCCTGAGCTCCTTGGAGGATGAAAACAGCCAAGTTCATCAGGAAAGCCAGCATGACGAGCTCCTCCAACAGAACCAACAGCTCCTTATAGCTTCTACCGTCTCCCAACAGCCTTCCTTCTTCTCCAGTTCTGCCTCTTATGCTGCTGGCAATAGTCCCCAGGTGGGCCTTCCACACCCAGCACCACGCTTACTCAGTTCAGCTGGGGGTTACAAGTCGACCACCAGTTGTCAATCCACCACACTTCCTATTTTATGTATTTGAATGATTAAACTGAAAATGATTTTCAAACAAATCTATTTCCTTAAGAATCTGCAAAGGTCAACAACATATTTACCAGAAGCAGGTTGCCTTCTACAAATTTAATTAGTATTTAAAAGGTTAGGCTTTGAAGTCAGAATTTAAATTTAAATTTTAACTCAGTCATTGTTAGCTGCTTAATCTTGAGTCACTTAACTGGACAGTGGCAGCAAGCAGGAAATGTGGCTGTAGAGCTGGAAGGGACAGAGAAACAGGCTGTCCCGGAGGAAAGGTGATGGGAACTTGGTCAAATCTGTTGCTAGAACCTCCCTGAAAAGAGGGGGAGAGTTCTTAACTTCTTGTGGCAATTGAGTCCGAGTGAGTTGCATCTTGTCTCAGGATCTTCCCAGTTGAAGGCAAGAGGGGCTGGCTTATGGGAGCAACCTGCAAGCAGAGGAAGGCACCCTGTAAATCTAGACATGTAAATCAGGTGGCATCTGGAGGTAGCAGTCCAAAAGGGTGTGTGGTTTGGGCTCAGAGTGCAAGGCAATGGCTGTGCTGTTGACGGCATGGAGATCTTGCACTGGCCCGTAGTCCACATTGACTTCTTCACCAGGAGGGGGTGTGTTCCACAGTGAGTGACACTCTGTCAGGATCCCAAACTGTTTCAGAGGGGAGATACGAGGTTTTTTTTTTTCTTTTTGTCTTTGAGACAGGATCTCACTATGCAGTTCAGGCTGGCCTTGAGCTCACTTTGTAGCCCAGGCTGGCGTCAAACTTGCAACGATCCTCCTGCCTCAGCCTCCCAAGTGTTGGGATTACAGGCGTGTGCCACCACGCCCTGCTTTTTGAATTTGCAAATTATAGTATGTAAAAAGTTACTTATTTATTGGTACCAGGAATCAAACTCAGAACCTTACACTTGCCAGGCAGGTACTTGTGCCGCTGAGCTATATACCCAGCCCTTGGGAGATAGGAGGTTGAATGCCGACTTGGGCTTCTCGTGACATAGGAGACTGCTTAATTGGGACTGGAGTGGCAGCTGGGTGAAGCGCAGCTATCTGAGGGGCACGATTTTTTAGCAAGTCCTGGAGTTCTTGTACAGACCTCTGGAAAAAGGGTTTTTAAGGCTTCCGGGTTCTGACTGTTTGGCAGTTCTGTCTGGTGGAGGCACCATTCTTCCCGAGGCACGTCAGAGTCAGGGTTAGGTTCAGGGCGTTGGATTGGAATGCAAGGGAGGCCAGTTGGTTCAGAGCAAAGGAAATTATTGCTCCCAGCTTGGAAAGGAGATCTCGTCCCAGGAGGGCATCCAGGCATGTACAGGAATGCGTGTTTGATGAGACATCCCCCAGTCTCACAGGACTGGCTGTGACAGAATTTCTTCTCAGAAGGAATTCCAGTGGCTCTGACGACCAGGACTGGTCGGGGCCCCAAGGGTGCAACAAGCTGAGTCACCACTGAATGTTCAGCCCCGCTGTCTACCGTGAAAGCACAGGTTGCCCCTGACTGGGTTTGGTCTGTCCTGTTCATCCAGGCCCGACAGGACAAGGAGAGGTTCAGGTTGAGGTGGGCCTGGATAGTTAGGTTTCTTTGTGTCTTGCTGACAGAGGGGGTATTGATCTTTCCAGCGTCCAAACTGTCTACAGTGAGCACATTGGTCGGCTGCTAAGGCGTAGGGTTTGCTGCCAGCCTTGGGCTGTGAGGTCTGAGGCGCCCCCTGGGGTCCTTTACTACAATAGGGTTGGCATTGGCAGGGCACTTTAGGGACAGGGTTTCCCCAGTTGTGGCCAGGAGGCTGGCTTTCTGGCAGGTTCTGTGGTCGGCCACACATTGTTGATCTTTCTTTTCTTTTCTGTCTCTATGAAAACCTTTTGTGCTATTGAGAGTAATTGAGTAGCATTCACCCCAGTGAAGCCATCAATTTTTGGCATCTTTTTTCTGATGTCAGAGGCAGACTGTGCAATGAAAGTGGTGTTGATCATTTGTTGAGTGTCAGGAGTTTTGGGGGTCAAAAGGGGTATAGGTCCAGTAAGCTTCACAGATTCTCGTAGATTTAGCCAGACTCTTGTCTGACTCCCGGGTAACTGCAGTAACCTTGCCCATGTTTATGGGCTTTTTGCCTCCTTCCTTGAGGCCTGCAAGGAGAGCAGTATGGTACTGGTTCAGGGCTGTAGGGTCTATGGGCCCAGTTCGGTTGCCCTCGTGGGAGGGCTGTGGTCGCCAGGCATCTGGGCCAACCACAGTTGCTGGGGCTCGTGCCTCATCCAGGGTACAGCATTACCGTTCAGTATTGAAGAGGGTCAGGAAAAGCTGCTGGTGGTCACTGCAGAATACTGACATCACATTCGTTCAGTTGAAATGGAAATTGCCTTGGGCATTTAGCTATTAAATCTGTAAAAGGAGCTTTCGAGGAGGGCTTGGGGTGGCTCTTCTGGCCCAAATTCTGAGACTGTACATGAGCCAGGCGTGATGGTGTGCACTGGTGACCCCACCTCCTTGGGAGGCAAAGTTCTACGTACTGTCTAAACTAATTCCTGATGATAAGTTGGATATGTACACAAGTATCTCAGTGTTTCTTTCATTTGACGGTTCAGTACATGGTACCTAAGTAACCTCCTGTGACCAAATAGCAGCAGTGTACCGAAAGCTTAATTTCCTGAGGGAGAACCTCAGGTCTTCTTTGTCATCTTCCTCCCTGCTAGGGCAAAATACCCAACACTTGAAACTGAGAGGAGGCACAGCCAGCACTTCCTGTTGTGCGCCCGGTACACACATGCACACGCCATGCACACGCACACGCAGGAGGCCGAAGCAGACTGGTGACTCCAGGGAGTGGCCCGTGCCCAGCCTGCGCTGCCCACAACAGCTGCTCCCGGCAGAGCGCAGGTGCTCAAATGTGCCCCGCAGGTTCCAGGTCTTGGCAACGATGAGCTTCAGAAACGGCTTGGCTCTAGGAGGGAAGGCAGGCTTCCCAGAGGGAATGAGGACTGCCGCTCGTTTTGGAAGTAAGTGTACTGAAGTGTCTTTCTAAGGTCACCTTTGGAGGGTGCGTTTAGCGGGTTTGGGGTGCAGCACGGTTGGCCTCTGTATTGGTCGCTGGCAGACACCTGGCTGTGGGCAGGGCGGGGCCGGGGCTTTCCATAGGAAGACTAAGCACTCTGGGAAAAGTGGCATTCTTGCTCTTAGGATTTTTTAAACTGGCTGCGCCAGCCCTTGTGGGGCTTTCTCTTCTTTTCATTGTTTTCTGGGCAGGGAATGAGCCCAGGACTTTTCCAGGACTAAGCAAGCTCTCACCCTGAGCAACAGTGCTGCACTTCTCTTCCTCTTCTTATCTTCAGCCTCCATTGCCTTCCCAGAAGCCAGGGTATTAGATTTTCCTGACCCCTCTGCCTCTGGGGCTCTAGGATTTACATTCTGCCAAGGACAGACGGGCAGTAGGAGGGGCCCAGCACACCTGAGGTTGGCACCTGCCCCGGGCATCCTTAGGCTCCCAGACAGCAAACAAGTGGCATATGCCACATACTTTGTTCCACCTTTAAAAAAAAGTCTCTGAGGGCTGGGGATATAGTTTAGTGGTGCAGCACCTGTCTGGTAAGTGCAAGGTCATGAGTTTGATTCCCAATACCAAAAAGTAAAAAAGTCTCTGATTCCATAAATAAAATCCTTTTCTGCTTAAAATATCTTGAATGTTTTCTGTTTTTCCCAACCGAATACAGATAAAGTTTTTCGTACCAGCAGTGGCTCCAGGAAACAACCACAAAGGTAATGTCTTAGTTCATTTGGAGTCCCATAATAGAATGCCTTGGATGGAGTAAGATGACAGAATTTATTGCAGTACTGGGAACTGGGAGGTCCAAGGTCAAGGGGCCTGCAGATTTCACATCTGGGGAGACTTTTTCTCACAGGTGACGTTTTTATGTGTCTTCCATGGCAGAAAGACAAAAAAGCCTAACAGACTTCCTTGGCCTCTTTGATAAGGGCACTAATCTCATTCATAAGGGCTGTACCCTCATGGTCTGGTCACTCCCAAAGGGCCCCAAAACGTGGGAGATTGACTTCAGCGTGAGACTTCTGTACGGCACAAACATTTCAGACAACAGCTGTGGGGTTCTGAGATTGGCTGTCGAGCTGGATGGGTCTGAAGGCAGTGATGACCTCATTGGGGTAGAAATGGGGCCCTGGCAGTGCAGAGCTGCAGTGACCCACTAGTGACACAGTGCAAAGAGTGAAGGGTGCGCTTTGTGGGTGCAGGTCGTCCCATCTGAAGGGGCAGTGATGTGAGTGGGGCTTGCAGGGACTGGGAGCAAGCTGGCTTGTTCAGGACGCACGTCAGCTTATGAAAGGAGAACTGCTCAGGGAGTTTAGTTTTCAAGGCAAAGTCAAAACAGAGGTCATTAATAAGTGACCTAAAAGAACCTTTCATTTCTTGGGGCTGCTGGGCTACAGCTTTACAGTGCCCCCCTTCCCCATCCACAAATCGAGCCTGTGCATTGCAGAATTACAACAGATGTTGAATTTGCTGCCTACCACATATCCTGTAAATCTGGGAGAATTGATGCCGGAGAGGGACTCAGAATTGCAGTGGGGCATTTGGGTGCGCTTGGATGGCTTCGAGCATTCTGAGCCGCTCAGCCCCAGCATTTTTTGCCAGCAGAGGCAGCTGTTTCTGTGTTGGTTGGGGAGCCTCACTCCGCTTTGCCTGAAGCCCTGAGGAGACTCATCTCCACCTGGTGCATTTTAAGGGGCTGGGGATGCTCCTCAAGTGCTAAACCCACCCCCCAGCTGGAGGCAGGAGTCTGCAGCCCCGAGGGCTCAGGCTCAGATCTGGCCCATGGAGAGTGATCTGCCTGCTGAGGACACTGCAGAATCCTGGTAGGAGCAGGAACCTGTTCATGGAACCCAAGTCTTTCTCAGAAGCCTGACGTCCTCGAGAGCAGCACCAGCAATGGCCACCCGTGGGCCTCTTGCTGAGTGGTCCCAGGCTGCAGAGCGGCCACGTCTCACAGCACTACAAGGAACCCTAGGACCTCTTAGGCCCTGTTGTTCCTTAGTACTTGGAACAGCTCCTTTATTTGTGCTCTTTGTCCTGTCCTTAGAACTGAAAAGCAGTGCCAGGGACCTGAGCAGGGAGCCACACCGCAGGGCTGGGGAGAGTCTATCCACTCCCCTCCGGTCACTGAGACTCTTCTGTGTTTCATCAAATCCGAGTCCTACCAGTTGGGGGACATAGCGTCATTCTAGATATCACTAGAAAGGGGACAGTTTGCCAACAGCAACTGTAAGACACATTACTTATAAGATATATCCTGGTCCAGAAAGTTTAAAATGGAAGGGGGAAGAAAAGCATGTGTTAGAATTGTTGAGAAACAATAAACCAAGTTCTTTGGGCTTGGCTCCTCCTCTTAGGATTTTTTGTTTCTGGAGGGAGGCGAGGTGCTTTGTTCTTCATGCTGGGAGTCCAGCACATTCCTCTAGCTCACAAATCATGCCCAGACCGCAGATTCCTGCTGAATTCAAAGATTTTTTTAAAAGATACAGGGAAAGGTATATGATATAGTATATAAAACATATTAATAATGTAAGATTGTGCAAAGAAAAACTGGAAATAGAATAAGAAAAACACTTAAAAGTTATTGATAAGAAACTAGTATTTTTATCATTAAATAATTCCTAAGTATACATATCAACTTCCTAAGATGAATATAATTAATATGTATCACAAACGTATACTATGAAAATTTTTAAATTAAAGAAGATGCTGTCTTAGTATAGGAATTTATGCTGGACATAGTGGCACATGTCTGAACATCCAGCACTCTGGAAGCTGAGGCAGGAGGATCACAAGTTTTGAGGCCAACCGGAGCTATGTGAGTTCTAGGCTAGCCTAACCTTCATAGCAAGACCTTGTCTCAAAAAGCAAAACAAAACAGAAAAGAAATTATAAGGGAAAAAAAAAGAAAAGTCCAATTAAAAAGAAAACATTAAACAAAACTTATTGAATGTATCCATTCAGGAGGAATTGTTAAATATATACTGTTTGGGCACTGTATGGATTCTGGGGATATTTAGTAAAAAGTAACAAAAACGCTTGTCTTGGCAAAGATTATAGTACAGTGGTATCTCAGTTCATGAACTTGATTTGTTCCACGATTCTGGAAAAGATGGCCCCATTTATGTTCATCCAGGAAAGAGGGCTGTAGTCCTGTTTGTCATCTGATGCAGAGTTTACAAACAAAAACTGCCTGTGAAGCAAACTGTTTGTGAACAAAAGCATTTGTGAACTGAGGCACCGTTGTATTATGAAGAGGTTAGTCAGCTTGCTGTTGCTGTGACAAACTGTCTGAAGTAAATAATTTGAAAGGAGAAAGGTTTCAGCTCACAGTTTCAGAGGTTTCAGTTCATGGTTCTCCCTGTTGCCTTGGGCCTGTTGTGAGGCTGTTCATCATGGTGAGAAGCACATGGCGTAGGAGTCTGCTCCCCTCTTGGCGGCCTGAAACAAAAAGAAAGGGTGGAACTGGAATCCCAGGATCCTGCCCAAGAGCACACCCCCAATGACCTCACTTCCTTCCACGAGGCCACACCTCCCACACTCCCAGTAATGCCATAGGCTTTAGCACATGGCCTTTGGGGGATGTTTTAGATCCAAACCATGATATTCCACCCATCCCCCCAAAGGCTCATATCTATCTCACAATGCAAAATGTATTGAGTCCGTCCCCAGGAGTCCCTGTGGTCTTAACAGTTCCCGCATGGTTCAGAGGTCCCATGTCAAAACTCTCACCTGAGATCCATGGAAACTTAGCTGTGAACCCCTGTGCAAATCACAAGACTTCCAAAATACAGTGGCGCAGAGTAACATTCCCATTCCAAAAGAGGGGCAGGGGCATAGAGAGAAGGGAGAGCACCAAAGCAAGACAGAAACCCAGAAGGCTGCTGGCTCCACATCCCAAATCTGGGGCATGCAGAGGTGTGATGTCAGCTCCAAAGGACTTGGGCAGCCCTGCCCCATGGCCTCACCAGCTGCAGTCCCCATGGCCACTCTTGAGCTGGCTCTGCTTACCACCCGCAGCTTCTCTCAAAAGGTCATCCATGTTCCCGGCACCTCCAACTTCCTGGGGTCTCCACTGCAACTTCGGCTTCCCCTCACAGCTGCACAGGAGGCCCTGTCAGAGGCGGCTTGTAGGGACTTTAAGCCACACAATGCTGGTCTCCCAGGCTTTTCTTTGAAGTCTTGGTGGAAACCTCTCTGACCCACAACTTGCATCCTGCTGGCCTGAAAAACCAACATCACATGGTTGACACCAAAGGGTGGCCCTGGCATAAGAAGTAGCTGGGTCCACTTGAAGCACAGCTGTACCAGCTGCTGTGTGTGCCCAGAGTGCTGATTGTTGGGCAAGGAACCCTGGAGAAACAACCCCTGGGCGATCCTGCAGAGGAGGGCATCCTAAGGCTCTCTTCTCAAAGCAGTCTTTGAAAAAAGTTTCTACTTTTACACCCTTGAGCCTGCAGCAGGTGAGGTCTTGTTGATTTCTAAAACGCCCCATGGCATCTTTCCTATTATCCTAGTATAAAGTACACAGATGGAACCTAGGGGCTCTCTATCACACAGCTGTATCCCAGCCCCTTTTATCTATCTGTCTGTCTGTCTGTCTGTCTATCTATTTGTCTATCTATCATTTACCATCTACTTACTTTCTTTAAGACAGGGTCTTGTTAAATTGTCCAGGCAGGACTCAAGCTTTTACAGCTGTTTGCTTCAGCCTCCGTCTGTGCAGGGATTACAGATGTGTGTCCCCACCTAACTTGATTTCTTTCTACTGCTGCTAATCTCTTTAGTAA
>NW_004955497.1:1836876-1844816 GCF_000276665.1 Chinchilla lanigera | reverse complement strand
GGTCTCACTATGTTGCCCAGGCCAGCCTTGAACTCACAATGATCCTCCTGCCTCAGGCTCCCGAGTGCTGGGATTACAGGTGTGCACCGCCATGCCCAGCAGCTACAACTTTAAATGTCCTCATTTTCTGACCAAACTGCAAGTTTTTCACATTTTTTCACTCTGTTTTTTGCTCACTGGAAATTTGACTTAAGTAGACATCAAAACCATTCCCTCACCCGGATATGGTGCTGCATTTAAATTTCTCCTGCCAAGTAAATTTGTGCATCACCCTTAAATTCCACCTCTCACAAAGCTGCAGGGCGTGGACACGATGTAGACACATTCTTTGTCAGAATGTAATGTGAACGACCTTTAGTCCAGTTTTCATAGAGCTCTTATTTGTCTCTGATATCTCCTGAGCCTGGTCTTTACTGTCCACATTCCTATCAGCTTTCTGGTTTTCTAATCTCCCACAATAATCATCCATTACTTTAGAGTTTGTTTGATTATGGGTGTGAGAGCTTTTAGAGTTTGATTGATTATGGGCATGAGAGCTTTTAGAGTTTGATTGATTATGGGTGTGAGAGCTACACCCGCCCTGGGGTGGGTGGTTTGCATATGTAAGGGAGAGGAAGAGGCTGCTTGAGGCCATTCCTCCCCCTTCCCTCCCTTGTGTGTGTTTGTTGCTTTTCTGCATTCTGCCACCATGAGCTGTAGCCCTCTGCCATGTGCCAGTCTGCCTTGTAACCTGCCAAGGACTAAAACTTCCACAAACTGTAAGCGAAATAAACTTTTCCTTCCTTAATTTTGGGCATCAGATATTTTGTCCCAGCAACGAGAGAAAAGTAACCAAGACAACCCCCCTGGCTGTGAGTGACCCTTTGCAATTCCTCTCCAGAGACGTTGTCAAGGGAGGGTGCCTCTGTAAATATCGAACTCTGCTTTTTTTCAGTACTGGGGACTGAGTCCAGGGCCTTACTACTGAAGGACATCCCTCATTTCTTCTTAGTTTTTATTTTTTAATTTTGAGACAAAATCTCTCTAAGTTGCCCAGGCTGGGCTCTAACTTGTGATCCTTTTGCCTCAGCCTCCCAGAATGGTGTATACTACTATGCCTGGCCCCACATTCCCCTTCTTATATTCTACTTAAGTATTAGAAGAAATTAATGTAGTTGGTTGTGGTGGCCTGGGCAATTTAGTGTGACTGTGTCTTAAAATAAAATATAAAGTGGGCTGGAGATGTAACTCAGTGGTAGAGTGCTTGCCTAGTAGGCACAAGGCCCTGGGATCCATGCCCAGCACAGGAAAAAAAAAAAAAAAAAAAAGATGCAAAGAAATGCAATAAAACAAATATATTCAGACACCCTAGAGAAAGTAATTTCTCACTATTGAATCTTAATACAAAACAATACAATTTATGAAACTATAAAGACATCAAATGTGCTAACTACCCCAAAAGGAATAGATTTTTATAACTTTAGCTTATCTTATGCTTCCTATCCATTGATAACTGCACCCCAGCTCTACCTGTGTCAGTCTAGAACACCAAAACTGCTACTTGTAAGACTGCTCAACATCACTAGGGTACCTGGGATGGTCTGAAGCCACCCTGCATCTCTTTCTCCTGGACTGGATGTATGATGTCAGAGTGGCAAAGTGAGACAACTTTAAAATTTAAAGAGGAGATCTTGAAAAACTCAGAAAGATACATAGTTCTATTAAAACTGGTACAATAGTAAAATTCTACCAAAATTCATTATTTTAAATTTCTGTGCTCAATTTACTGGCTTAAAAAAGCAATACAAAGATTGGAGTTTCATGAGACATTGAGAGTGATACCAGTGACTGACACACTGCACTAACAGCAGCTGCGTGCACCCTGGTGGAGGCTGCGTTGTACCGGTCACCTTAACTGCAGACAAGCCTGGGTACTCGCAAATCAGAGTGTGAAATAGTAAGTGAACTAAGAAGGGTCCACCTATGGTATTCCACAAGAGATCAAGGATTATTAATTAGGTGTCAGAGCTTTCAAAAACTGTAGGGAGTGGCTGAAGCTGGAAATTGGTCACATGTGGGGGCAAGGCAAGGCTGGAGTGCCTAAAGCAATCAAACTACCTCAGTCCTGAGAAAACATCTTGCTTGACACAATTCCAGTCATTAGTTGCTAGGCAACCCTGTGTCTCTGATAATGACTTTGTCAAATGTATAAATAAACACCCCTACAGTGGTTGTTCAGTACCTTTCCTCCCATCAGGAAAGAGAGGGCTCTACCGGACCTCAGCTTTCATCTCTTGTCTTTATTTCTAAATTCCTTTCACTGTTTCTCCCTGGGAACATCAGAGCTGTGCAAGATGCAGCAAAAAATTACAGTAAAAAACACATAATGCAAAGTTTACCGTCTTAACCACTTTCAAATGGATGATGCTGTAGTGTTAAGTATATTCATGTTGCTGTGAAACAGATCTCCAGAGTTTAATTCATCTTACAAAACTGTGACTCTATACACTAAACAATAACTTCCCATCTTGTCTCTGCCAACCCTCATTCTATTTCTTGTCTATTTTTTGAACTGTCTACCCCAGATACCTCATATAAATGGAATGACAGAGTAGTTGTTTTTCTGTGACTTGTTTATTCCATTTAGCCACATACATATACATGAGTATATATTCTTAGCTCATCTTGCTAAAGAAAATGACCATAGTTAGGCATGTTGGTGCATACTCACAGTCCCAGGCAGAGGCAGAACACTTGCTTGAGTCCAGGAGTTTGAAATCAGCATAGCCAACATAGTGAAACCCCAGTGAAAAACAAAAGCCAACATAACAAAACTGGGGTGTATTAAACCTCAGATATTTTGGACAGAGAAAGAGAAAATCTTCATGTCCCTCTTGTTTTTTGCTTTTTTATTTTTTTTTTTCTTTTTGATTTATTTATTTATTTTTTGTTTTTTCTCCAGTACTGGGAACCGAACTCATGACCTTGCGCTTGCCAGGCAGGCGCTTTTGCCGCTGAGCTAAATTCCCAGCCCCTTTTTTTTGTCTTTTTGAGACAGATTCTCACTATGAAGTTCAGGCTGGCCTTGAGCTCACTTTATAGCGCAGGCTGGCCTTGAACTCAAAATGATCCTCCTGCTTCAGCTTCCTGAGTGCTGGGATTACAGGCATGTGCCACCACACCCAGTTTTGTTTTATGCTTTTTGAGACAGGGTCTCAACTCAACTGGCTTGAACTCACTGTAAAGCCTGGGTTGGCTTCAAACTCATAGCAATCCTCCTGCCTCAGCCTCTCAAGTGCTGTAACTACAGGCATGCACCACCCCTGGCCTTTCTTTCTTATAAAGGGACCAATCTCCTTCTTGAGGGCTCCGCTCCCATCATCTAGTTGTCAGCACTCTTTTGCTCTTTTACGAATCAGCCCTTGATGACTGAGGAACTGTAGGATGGAACCAGATTGCCAGTGGTACAGGCTGCTGCTGTGACCCACACACACTGGGCCCGTGCTCAGAACTCCAGGCTCGTGGCCTCCATCAGGGGAAGAATGGACTGAATAGTTGAAGGAGACCCACAGAGGATAAGAACGTGACAGTTCTTGTGGCAGGTCAAGTAGCAAAACCATGAGCTGGACCTGTCAGAAGGCAGGGAGACACTCTGACCAGAGTCGATCCTCTGATCTGGGAAGGTGGTGCAGTGGCCCGCGGGAGGGGAGCCGTTGATCCTACACATCGGGAGTCAAAGCCAGCACCTCTAGTCTTTCTCTACAGCAGTGATGGCAAACCTTTCAGAGGTTTCAGTGATGCAAAGAGCCTGCTGCGGCACACACACATTATAGGTTCACCACCACTGCTCTAGATTGTGGGCTGTACGCTTAGGTGTGGCTTCACGGCAGAGCTCTTGCCTAGCATGCGTGAAGCACTGGGTTCCCCCCCTCGGCCTGAAAGAAAGAAAAGGAAGGAAGAAATGGGGGCATAGAAGCAAAGAAGTGCAGTGTGGGTGCGGGGGTGCACTGTCTCTCAAAGTGAGATTTGGTTCGCAGTGTGGGTGGCGCTCTCTGCTGCCTCCCCCTGTTCCCTGCGCTGCTCCGCGGCCAAGGGCGCTGTATGTCCAACCCGCTCCTCTGCTTGGGGCACGATCAGTGCTCAGTAAGTGCTGTGTGTTCTCAGTGGGGACCCTAAGAGGCCAGGCCCCCGAGGCCTTGAAGGCCTCATCCAGAGGGAATGCTCCCAGCAGGTGTGGGGAGGGGACCCCGTGCATTCCTCCTGCCTCCCTGCAGCCTGTTCCACTACCTTATCCTCCTTGCTTTCTAGCTTGACATGGGCAACCTAACCGGAGTCACAACCCAGGGGGGAAGCCTGGCTCTGCCTCAGCCTGCCAGTCCCCCCAGGTAGCCCAGGTCAGTGGCTCCTGTCTCCTGACCAGTCCTCAGCATGTAGGCTCTGCTGTGGTTTTCTTTTCCTTTCCATGTTGTTATTTGTTGTTATGTTATATTATGTTATGTTATGTTTGTTATGAAAGAGGGTCTTGCTATGTAGTTCAGGCTGACCCTGAACTCCCTGTGTAAACCAGGCAGGCCTTGCACTTGCTGTGCCTGCTGTGGTTTTGATGAGGGCCCCCCAAGGTCCATATGCAAAGGCTCTGGCCCAGGAGGCTGCCGTTGGAGGTGCTGTGGGTCTTCAGAAGACAGGGACTTGCAGGGATGAGTGGGTGGTCCATACGTTACTGGGGGGAGTCCTCAGAAGTGTTTTTGGGAAGTTCTCTTCCTCTCTCTCTCTCTCTCTCTCTCTCTCTCTCTCTCTCTGACTCCTTTCTCTAACAGGCACTCCTGCTGTGATATTCCACCCTTGCCACCACTGCCAGATGTCCAGACCATGGGCTGCCTGATCTTTGACTTGAACCTCTTTATCTCATAAGAAGCCCATGTTGGGTGTTTCATGATAGTGAGGCAAAGCTGGCAGATCTGGGCTCCCTTCTGCTCTCTTGTGTTCCTGAGATCTTAAGCAGGGACACATCCTACAGACTGTTTGGTAAAAGTCCAAGGCAAAGGCCTATAGTTGGGTCCAGGATTTGGAGAATCTAAGAGCAGCCTAGCTAAGGGCAGTGGGTCAGTGATGGGTGGGCAGTCACTTCTAAAACCTCTGCACAGTTTATGAAAGACCTGCTGTGTGTTAGCATACAGGTTACACTGGTATAACACAAAGGTTGAAAACAGACCTAAATAATATAGAAGCCTATTTTATTTTGATAGGACAAGAGAAACTCCATTTTCTTTTTGTAACTCCATTTTAAGTAAGTGCTTTCCCTTGGTTAATCATAAATCAGAACAGAGTTATAAAATTGGAGCAGAACGAACAGGACAAATTGGGAAGCAGGCTAAATGTTAAACCACAATGGTCATCTGGAATCCAGCTGACAGACAACTTCTGGGAAAGGTAAACCTTGTGATAATTGTGGGACATTCTTGCAAAATTCCCAAAAATGAGGTAATGGTTACTATGGGAAATGTACTTAACCAGAAGGTGAGACCCAGATCAGGGCAGACATCTTCTCTGGCTCCTGGTCAGAGATTCTGTGTCAGCTGGCTCCAACAAAGCTTTGTTCATTTCTGCCTTTTCAAGCTCTTGTGAGTGCCTGTCTCACTGGACTCACTTGCTGTGTCAATTTCATGCACTAGTTTGGATGTGGTGCTCCAGGCTCATAGGACACCTCTGCTGCTCTTCCCTGGGTGAAAGTTCCGGCTGTCAGTGTTGCCTCCTAATGGTGAGGATGCACTGGTCTGCAGGACTGGGCAAGGCCGTTTTCAGAGCATGTGCTTGGGAGCCTCCCTGTGGCCTTGGCCTCCATACACTGCTGGTGCCCCCTGAGGCTCAGGCCCGCAGAGGTGCAGGGCCTCCCTGAGCTGGGAGATTGCCTGCCTTTCCCACAGCTTCTAGGGGCTTCATGGAGGCTCAGCCAGGCTGCTCCTCAGAGACACCATCGAAGTATGTAAAACTGTAACTCTGTCACCAACTAGGCACCTACTAGAATGGTGAAAATATGTAGTGCTGACACCCCCAAGTGCTGGTGAGGACATGAAGCAACAGGAATGTCATTGCTTACCAGGAGTGCAGCGCAGTACAGCTGCTTTGAAAGAGAGTTCAAAAGTTTCATACAAAATGGAACACATCCCCTGCCATATGACCCAGAAACCATGCTCCTTGGTAAGTAGCCAAAGGTGATGAAACTGTGTCTCCCCAACCTGTGCTCAGATACTATCAGCAGCTTTTTCGTAGTTCTCATAGCGGCAGTTTCTGAGTTTGGTAACTCAGAAGCAACTCAAATGTCCATCAGTGGTTCAATGGATAAATAAACTGTGGTGCACCCAGACAGTGGGCTACTTGAAGAGCAAGTGAGCCATGAGGCCACCTAAACGCACTGAGAAAATCTTAAATGGCCATTACTGAGTGAAAGAAGCCACTCTGCAATAGCTATGTAGTGTATGATTCCAACTATATGGCATTCTGGAAAAGGAACACTAAGAAGACAGTAAAAAAAAATCACTGGTTGCTGAGGCTTTGTGTGAAGGGGTGGAGGGGCAAATCAGTGGAACACAGGATTTTTAGGGCACAAAACCTATTCTGTATTATACTATAATGGTGGGCATATGTCATTTATATACATATCTAAGCCTATAGCTTGTGGAACACCAAGAAGGAGCCCCAATGTAATTATGGACTCTGGGTGATTATAAAGTGATGATGTAGTTTCATCAGTTTGTAACAAATGTATCAATCTGATGGGAGACATTGGTGTTGTGGGTGTGTGTTGAGGTCAAGGGATATGTGTATGTACATACATGTTTCTCCATTGTCTCTTATACTCCTGTATCATGTACCTATACATGATATATCTTGATTCTTCTTCAATCTCCTCTCCTCCCTTTAACCCCTTTCCCTCCCTATTTACAAAAGCTTTGTTTCCATTTCTTTCCTTCTGTTCTCTTTTCTGTCCTCCTGCTATGTATGCCCCGTCCAGTTGGAACATCTTTCTATTTCACAATATCTATTATACATTTTGATCTTTGTTTACCCTTTTGGTTCTCACACCAGAGAAGTAACACAATATTTACACATGTATGTCCAATTTATTTCACTTAAGAGTATGGCCTCAAGGTGTATCCATGTACCTAGAAATGTCTCAAGTTCATCCTTCTTTATGGCAGAGTAGTACTCCATTTTATTTTCTTAAAAACCCACATCTTCTTTATCTCTTCATCCATTGATAAGCTTTTGGGTTGTTTCCAAGATTTAGCTACTAAAAACTGTATAATAAACATGGGCATGTGTATCTTATTTTAGTATGATGCTTTTAATTCTTTTGGAAAGATATCCAGAAGGAGAATACCTGTGTGAAATGAAACCTCTAGTTTTAGTTAGTTACTTAGTTTGTGATTCTGATGGGCTTTCCTTTACAGGTGATTTGTTTCTTTACCCTAACAGCTTTTAATATTCCATTCTTGTGTTAAATTTCTAGAATTTCAACTGTAATGTGCCTGGCTGTAGATTTTTTTTGATCATGGCCCATTGGAGTTCTATATGCCTCACTAATTTGTCTGTCAAATTCTTTTTCTCTGCCAGGGAAGTTTTCTGTCATGATATCTGTGAAAAGTTTTTTAATATCATTTGTGCTATCTCCTGCTTTTTCATTAACTCCAATTATTCTTAAATTATTATTGTTTATATCATCTAGCAGCTGTTGTATTGATATCTCGTGGTCTTTTGCTATTTTTTTTTTAAGAATAAAAGAAGGATAACATAATAATGGGGGGACTTAGCAAATTACAGACAAAATGGTAGGAAATTATCAATGGTTATCATTTTACATATTATTGTCTACAAAATAGTTTCTCAGGAAAACAAATAGACAAATAATAGTGAGTTACAGACAAAAGAGGTAGGAGATTATCAAGAGTTGTTGTGCTATA
>NW_004955497.1:1833702-1835167 GCF_000276665.1 Chinchilla lanigera | reverse complement strand
AAGAAATCTTTCTTTTCATGATCACTAGCTGCGAACCAGAACAATTATGTCCCTCTTGGCAATAGTGATACCAATAACAGTAACATAAAGCACAGCTTAGAAAATGACAAACTAAAATAACCATGAATTTGCCACCTTTAACTATATGGACTAGATTTGTGCTTATGTAACAAAATCTAAAGCAAACCAGAAGATTGTACGCATCATACAAGTCCTTAGTATGTCAATTTTGCCCTCAGGGGTTAAAATTTAAAATGGGTTAGGGAGAAAACAGAGAAGTGGAAGAGGAGGAAGAGATTAGAAGGCTGGAGGACAAAGGGGGATCACACTAACTTGGGGAAGCTGGTGAGGAAGATTGAGGGGAGAGGAGAAAGAGATAAAAAGAGGAACTGAACAGAACCACAACCACAAAGAGGCTAGACACTGTGTTCACCCTCATATAAACACGTTCTAACAATAAAGGAGAAAGAAGGAAGGAAAAAGAAAATAAAGGAAAAACTATAAAAGAGAAATAAGATGGGGAGAGAGGGAAACAAAAACAATCAAAGAGACAAACCAAAAAACAAACAACAACAACAGCAACAAAAAGTCCACTTCCAGGTTTGTCTCTGCTGTCCCTGGTGAACAACCTACTTAGACAGTGTCCTGTATTGATTTATACCAAAAAGCCAGCAAACCTGCACCCTCTGGCAGCTTGCAGCACTCAGCGCCTGTTCTGCAGGCCTGAGTCCAGCTTGGATCCACTAGATGGAGCCATCAGCCGCTCTGAGTTCTGAGTTCTGTGGGTCTCTCTCCAAAATGGTTCCTGGCCAGTCCCTCTCTCAGGTGAGGCCGCTGAGCCCTCCTCATCACCCATAGCTTGTGCAGTCCTCCGTGGCATCCAGCACAGTATTTACCATCTGCTGCTCCACTCCCCTGCTACGTCTCTCCTTGGCAGTCTGCATGGTCCCCAGCACTCACCATGTGTCCACAGGTTTGGACCACACCTTTTGCGCAGTGAGTCCTGTCTGGGGAGGAGGAGCCATTGGTTACCTCCTTTTTTGTTGAAGTTTCTCTTTCACTCTCTCCATAAGCTTCATTTCAGACCTCAGTTCCCTCCTGGGTCTGGGGGGGGCTCACCTCCCTCCTCCTCAACCTCTGCACATTGTTATACTCCAGCTTTTGGGGGCAGCACACAGAGAGGTTCTTTCTCTGTTGCTTAGCGCTCTGCCATCTTGCCACAGACCAGAGAGCATCATCATAAAGCTCTGTATTTCTATAGCATCATCACGTACATGGTTGCTTTTCTTTCAACCAAGGTCTCAGTGAGGCTGGAAGCAGACTGAAGGACCAGGGGTGGTAGGCAGAGTAGAATTAGACAAGTTCTCAAAATGAAGAGCACAGGGCTGGGGATTTAGCTCAGTGGCAAAAGCGCCTGCCTGGCAAGCGCAAGGTCGTGAGTTCGGTTCCCGGTACCGGAGAAAAA
>NW_004955497.1:1821613-1833602 GCF_000276665.1 Chinchilla lanigera | reverse complement strand
GGCAAAAGCGCCTGCCTGGCAAGCGCAAGGTCGTGAGTTCGGTTCCCGGTACCGGAGAAAAATCAAAAAAAAAAAAAAAAAAAAAAAAAAAAAAAAAAAAAAGAAGAGCACAACACCTGTGAGGGTTTTGACACCCCTGAAGGTAAAAAACCATCCTCCCAACAACTCCCTGGGGTGTAGCCTTTTCAGACTGGACTGGGACATGGGCATCTTTCTCATTCTGCCTGTGATCTCCACTGTGACTTTTTCGTCATCATCTGTCTGCAAGCAGCCATTGCTCAGGTTAAACTTTCCACAGGCTCCTCCCCTGAAGCAAGCAAGTCCTCTAAGGCCAACTGGTTTTGAGAGATAGTATTGCACGTTTTGGTTTGCTGTTTGGCTAACAAGCTAAGGGCTTTGGCAGTTTCATTAGTTGTTATAATTTCCACCACTGCCTGCAGTCTGATTTTTTGGTTTAGCATGTAAATGGGGGTGCAGTAGCACAAAGACCCATCCTCTGCACAGGTGGCAGGGCCATAGTACTGGATTATATGCTTGGATGGCCATTTATCTTCTTTCTAATTGCCAGATTGTAGAGCACATTGATCTCTTTGGGGCCGTCTGTTTCCATTCACTGGACTCCCAGATGTCCCCCCTGGTGAGTGGGAGTAGGAAGAAGGATGGACTGATTGTCCTAACACACAAGGCCTGATTAGTTTGCAGGGTACAGTGTAGGCTCTTCTTCTGCATAGCCAATACAGCCCACCCTGGGCCTGCCTGTGTCAATGCTATACAAGGCCCCTGGAGATGAGAGAAGTTGGACAAAGCATGAGGATTTGGCTCAAGGTGATCTGGGGACCCCACTATCAGGCTTCCCAAGAGGTTGAATTGTAAAATATTTGGCCTATGCATGTTAGGCTTCTAACAGGTATAGTGAACCTTCTTTCACACTGGGCAAGGCAGTTTTTTCCAATAATTGAGGTTTTGAAAACTAGGGTACCCTGTTTCATTGTAGAGCTTGTGGGGATACAGTTATTTAGCCTCCCGTGGCTATTGATCTTCCATGTTGGTTATTCTAAATACATAGCAAGCAGAGACCTTTAGGACCTGGGCTATAGTATCTGCCAGAACTAGAAACAAGTTTTTTATTGTGACTGAAATGGAAGAGGGGCTACTTTCTATTTCCTTATAAAAGGGATGGAAGACCTCATGTAGTGAGGCTCAGAATGAGATAGTAACCCTCTTGAAGTACAACATGGTTCCTGGGTCAGTGCCTCACCTAAGTATATATTCACCAATGCTGAGGGCATTTTTCCATTGTGGGTCTCTGGGGCTAAAGATAGTAAAATCAAGGGGGTTACAATCTCCCAGTTTACAGCTGGATGTGGCAGCCCACTTTTGGAGGAGTGTCTTCTTATTGTTACTCTTCCAAGTGGCCCAGAAAGCACAGCTCCAGTAGGGGCAGTAAGCTCAGTGGTCACTGTACCATGTGGACTGGGGCAAGACCTGTTCACACACACACACTTGTCATTGAACCTGTATTCTCATTCCCATGGTAGACCTCTACAATTCTGGACCAATGAAGGGTTTGTATTGATAGCTACACACACATTAAAAAAGCACTGATATTGGCAGGTGGGAATTAGTAACCTGGGTTTTGCTGTTTAATTGCCCCTGCTTCTGATAGTGTTGGATTTCTAACCATTCCTCAGTTGGGGAGTACTGCAGGTTGAAAAAGTGTATTGACTCTCCCATTGGCAGAGAGACTAGGTGGTCTTACTCTATCTGCAGGTTCACGTAACTTTTCCCTGGTAGGAGAAGTGGGTATAGTTTTGAAAGTTCCAAGTGACTCCTTGGCCTGACCTGGTTATGTGAATACATGAGTCACATGATGGGAGCTCAGGTCTATCAATGGGGCCCCTAATAAAAAACAGCCAATACCAACAAACACCCTATCCACAAGGGAATGCTGAGGCTAACAGGCACCTTCTGCCACATTTCCAGCCATCCAGAGCAGTCTCAGCAAGGGCTATGGCAAAAACCAGAGCTAGAGACCTGAATACCATTAAGAACAAGAAGGGATGGCATTGTCCATTCATGTCACCATTTGGTAGTGTCTTAAGGCTTCTGCTGAGCACAGGATGTCAGACTCCAAGTGACTGTGGTGTCTCCGGGGTTAAGATGGGCTTCCTCCCGGTCATCAGCTTACACGTGCCAGCAGATCAGGGATGCACTCCCAGTTCCAAGATATTGGCTTCACTCTGCTGTATAGGGTGCAGGGGACTATCTCAGCCACCTTTACTGCAGTAGGGATGTATAGGATAACAATGAATGGACCCCTCCAGAGAGGTTCAGGGGTTGGACAGTCCACTCCTTTACTCCACAGCATCCCCTGGTTTAAATGAATAAGCATCTGTGGTCAGACTCACAGGCAATTGTTCCTTAACCCGCTGGTGTAGAGTGGCCAAGGTTGAATCTAACACCTGCACCTGTTGCCAAAGGGCAAGGTCTCCAAGCTCCTTCAAGTCCCTTATGCCCTTACTAAGAGGAAGGAGCTGCCCATATAGAATTTCATTGGGAGGAAAAACCTATCTGTTCAGTGAGGCTAGGCCTAGTCCTCTGCAGGTCTACTGGCAAGAGGCGGTTCCAGTGGAGATGAGTTCCCTGACAAGTTTGCTTAGCCATGGCTTTGGAGTCTGTCCCTATGACAAATGGAAACTGACATATTTGACCCTTTCCTGGCAAATCTGGGCCTTTTTCCTGGAGTCCTCATAGCCAGCAGGAGAGTACAGAGCTGCTGAGTTCCTTCCATGCAATCTGCCCAAGACCTTCCCACCAGCAGCAAGTCATCTGTGTACTGAAGCAGGACACAGCCATGTTGTCACTGGGAGAGCTTTCAGATCAGTAGCCGGTGCCAGGCCAAAGATGGTTGAGGAATTTTTGAACCCTTCAGACAGATTTGTCCAAGTTAGCTGGCCTTTGTTGCTGTTTTCTGGATTTTCCCCCTGGAAAGCAAAAATTGTCTGGCTCTGTGGGGCCAAGCAGATGCAGAAGGCACCCTTGAGATCCACACATGTAAAGAAATCAGCTTCAGGGGGGTGAGACTCAGGAGAGTGTAGGGGTTGGCAACAGTAACAGTGTATGGTGACAGTGGCCTGGTTTATGGCAATCAAATCCTCAACTGGTTGAAAGTGCTCTGTGCCCAGCTTCTGGAGCAGCAGGAGGGTGTGTTCCAAGGTGACTGGCAAGGTTGAAGGATCCCATAATTCAGGAGCCTCTCCAGGTATTTCTGGATCCCTGTGCCTTGCAAAGTAAGAAATACTGTTTCTGGTGAATTGGCTCTGCACCTGGTTTTAGTTCTACAATTAATGGAGGTATGTTCTGGGCTAATCTGGGTGGGTTGTCTTTGGCCCATACCCCAGGTACTCTGAAAGGAAGCTCAGGTCCCCGCTGTGGCCTCTCTATAAGATTTTTATAGAGGTGCCATTCTTCTCCTTAGGGGTTTGTAAGAGTCACTATTTTCACTTCTGGTTTCTGCAAAATCAGGGCAGCCTGTCAGTTGGTATTGAAAGTTATTTGGGCCTTTAGCTTTCCTAACAGGTCTTGACCCATTAATCCATGGGACTGTTGGAGAGATATAGGAATTCATGAATGACTTCGTGTCTAAAATGCATCTTTGGGGCAGCAGGAAAAGGTGGCATGTTTGGTTGCCTATGGCCCCCAGGATAGTGACCTATCTCTGAGATGGGGCCGATAGGTTGGGTCATCACAGAATACTCTACCCCAGTATCCACTAGGAAGTCCATGGGCCAACTCCACACATTTATTTGGACCATAGGCTCTTGGGAGCCTGGTCTATCCTAGTCCTCCTCATATTCTCCCATGGTGACCGGTCCTACAAAATCATCCTGCAGTACCCCTTGTGGACTCTGATCTGGCTGGTATCAGCCCTGGATACTTGACCTCTGTTCTCTTGTCTGGAGGATAGGGGCATTCATTCTTCTAGTATCCATACCTGCAACAGTGGGCACATCAGTTCCAATCTAGCTTTATCACAGGTGGAGTGGCCCCTTCTGTCAGCTTTCGCATTGACCTCCTCATTGGCCTTCTCACTAGCTTTGCCCTTTGCCCCTGGGTGTATCCTTGAGGGGGCATCCTAATCATTCTGCCAGGTAAGCTGCCACTAAGTCTGCCTTTTTTTCATTTTGTGACCCTCCTCCTCCTGTTGGGCCTCCCCTTTTGCCTGACAAACACACTTTTGCGGCAACTTCCAACAGCAGGCTGGTGTTCATTCCAGTGAAACCCTCCAGCTTTTGTAGTTTGCACTGGATATCTCCCTGAGCTTGGCTGACAAACACTGTATTTACCATCTGTTGGTTCTTGGTCAAAGAGGTTATACAGAGGGAATGCTTCACATAGTCTCTCACAGAACTGGCTTGGGCTTTCTTCTGGCCACTGGAGTACCTCTGAGGTCTTGCTGATGTTCATGACTCTTTTTCTTTCCAGCCTTCAAACCATTTAGGAGAGCCTCCTCATATCAATAGATCATGGCAAGTCCACCCTCTGCATTTGGGTCCCACTGGGGATCTTTCCCTGGGAAGCAGTCATGGGTGTAAGCCTGGGATCCAACATTCTGGCTGGGGCATTTTCTTCCAACCATTGTAGGGCAGCCTGAGTAACCCAGTGATGATTTTCAGTATTAAATAGGCTCAGAAGGAGCTTCTGACAATCCGTCCATGTGGGATGGTTGTTCTGGGTAATGGATGCATCAAGTCAATTGTTTCCTGAGGTTTCTCTGTGTATGAAGGGTGTGAATCTTCCAATCAAGGAGATGGTGAAGACTTGGTACACTAACAGTCACTTGGAACCTTGGATTTGCCCCTGTTGGTTATAGTAAAGGTGCCCCCATGTCTCTTGAAGTGGCAGCATCTGCATGGTGCCTTGACAATGCCAGAGGGTCAGGCTTCTGGAGAGGTCCACTTGATGGGCACCCACAGGCATGGGAGGGGTCAGAACAGATGGCTCAGGGGAGGCCACCATTGGAAGGGTCCTCAGGGAGGCCTCAGATGATTTTGAGGAAGAGGCAAGCTCTGGGGTGGCTGACCAGCTCTGGTAGGGCCTTTGCAGTGAGGGTCACAGCTGGCGGTGGCAGTGGCAGATCCTGGGGGGCATATGGAGGTGGGACTTCTTCTGGCTTTCCAGACAGAGTAGGTTTATTTGACTCACATTTGGAGATGGCCATTACCCTAGCCATCATCAACCCTGAAGTTCTCAGGGCAGTCTTCCAGGTACAGTGGCCAGGAAAGGACCAAGTCTTGCCAACGGTCAATGTAGGGAAATTGGTTGGGGTACCCCACATCCTCCACAATGACGTGAGCACTCAATAATTAGTATCTGATCAAGTGAGACCTCAGAGGGCCAGCCCACCCCAAATGATGGCAAATCAATTTCACAGGATTTCTAGCATTTTGGGAGAGTTAGCTTAACACCATAGTTGCCTGAATGTCCCTTTTAAAAATTCTTCAATATATACTCCAGGGCAGTCATTTTACTCTGCTTTCTACCCATCTCCTCCCCCTAGTGGACAACTTTAATGCAGATGAGAGCAAAGGGGGATGGGAGGGGCTGATATGGAGGAACACACGCTGGCTTTGTCTGTTTCCAGCCACTCTTCTCAAGGACATATTTCAGGCGCCTGTCAGCATTGGTGGGCTCAGTAACCCCTGGCCTTGGTCAGACGCCTGAGGAAGTCTGATGCTACCGCAAGCCGTACAATATTGCTGAGGAACTGAGACTTTGCTGTGTCCAGCACAGCTCTTGCAACTGGAAGGAGGATGGTGGGGGATGAAGAAAGCAAGAGTCAAGAAGCAGAAAGCTGAGGTCAGGTGGAGCCCTTTTTCCTGATGAGAGAGAGGAACTAGCCATCACCTGCAGTGCATTTATTGACACAATCAGCATGTGAATAAGTTTGTGGAGAGTTTAAGGGAAGGATAGGATCTGGGGCAGGAAGAATATCTAATCTATTAGCAGAACAGCAAGTCTTGGGTGTAAGAGAAAACTGTGCATTATCCCAAGCAAAGATTAAGTCACCATGTGCATCAGCTTCCTGGGCTGTGCACACTTCTGGGGGCGGGGGCCCTGCCAAACTCACTCGAGGCAATGACCTAGTCCTAGATACCCAAGGTACAGACAGCTTCACTCCCAGCAAGGGTTAAGATTCCACATTTGCTTTGGACCTTTTGATCATATCAGAACCTTCCCACTGTTGGTCTCATTAACACACACACACACAACAACTCCAACCTGTGGCCCAGTGCCCAAACCTGCCCAGTGTCCAACAGGTTTTGGTTTTAATGAAAATTACTTGGGCAAGCCTGGGAGGTGATCAGGCTCTCCTTCTGCTTCTTATGGGCAAGTACACCAGAATTAACCCAGGCTCTTACTAATCTGACAGGTGGTGCTCCCTGCGCTAGTTCCTGGGCCTCACTGGAACCTTCATGCATGTGTAGGCCTTCACCCCAGGGTGCTGGGAGGGGCTGGTCTCCTATGGATCAAGTGGTCTGATGGTGCCAGGTGACTTCGACTCTTTCAGTGCACCAAGGATTGTGCCCAGGTGACAAGGGAGGAAATACACAGTCTCCACATCCTGGACGAGCCCTCAAGAAATGTAACAGAGTTGTAACAGAGACGGGACACTGAGGCTCTTTCCAGAAAGTAGAGTTTGTTCGTGCCAGCACAGACTCAGCAGATTCACATCCAAAAGCTGAGCCCTGAGCATGGCAGTTTTGCCTTTTATACAGTTCTTGTGTCTTTTTCTCCTTTATGTGGTAACACACTAACAAACTCTAGCCTGATTGGGTACAGTCTGTTATAAAGCCATGCTAGAACTACACATATGTACTTAGGAACTAACTCTGCCATGTTGTCTTCCTTTGTTCTGAGAAATCTCCCAGCACATTTCTTTGTTGGGGACCTCTACAAAGTGGCTCTGAGCAGGATTTAATATCAATCAATTGGCTTTTCATATTTACTTGGGAGTTGTCCAAAGCTTAGGCACCTTGTCTAACGATGGGCAGTTGACTCATAGTAAATAAACCTCTATGGGTCACTGGTCACTGCTGAAGCCTGTATTGGCTCGGGACACCTCAAAGGACAAGATGAGGCCACAGCTGAGGATGTCTGGATCCAGCCTCAATTAACTTAAAGGAGACTGCAGCTGCATTCTCCACACTCCTACAATAAATACCACCTTAAAGATAAGGTAGTTCTCCTGATTGACATAATTTACTACTTGGGAAAATTCTCCCAAGGTCCTGCGAGATTCCTGTGTTTTCTTGAGTATCTTCCTCCTTTGTTTGAAAACCAGTAAATACAGGCTGCCCAGAGAAGTCTTCGGCTAAACTTGGAGAATATCGAAGCTGTAAGAGAGTTAGTCCCTCCTGGAGCCTTGAAATCATTTCCATTGTCTCATTTATTTGAGCTTTCGCCATCCACTCGCTTGGGAGATTACAGGCCTGATTAGCCTGCAATAACTTAGGGTTATTTAACCCGATTTTTTGATATTTCTTTGGCAGGGGTCCTGCCACATCTCTTGTCTAATTGCTCTGGCTAAGCATTCCAGAACTATGTTGAATAAGAGTGGTAATAGTGGGCATCCTTGTCTTGTTCCTGATTTTAGAAAGTGAAACCTTTCAGTTTTTGACTATTTAATATAATGTAGGCTGTTGGTTTGTCATAGGTGGCTTTTATCAGTTTGGGATAAAGACCATCTAGTTTAATTTTTTGTAGAGTTTTAATCATGCATGAGTGATTTGCAATAGCACCATGGCATAGTGCTATTCTAGAAATCTTTCTGGTAGAAGACACGTTAAAACTCACAGGTTAAAAAGAAGACTATGTTGCCCTGAAGGAAGCACTGGTACAAGAGCAGGTGCTGCTACAGTGCAGTGGGGAGTCTATCCAAACTTCCGGGACTGTGACCCCGCCCCCACCACATGGAATATGGAGAACACTTACTTGTTCCAAGAGTTATTACAGGGGCCAAGGGAGGAGATAAAGCACCAGGCTCCATAGGCACATCAAGGAGATCACAGCCCACAGAGCAGAAAACATTCCTTGGATGTGGGGAAGGCGAGGGGCAGGCTCTGGCGGAGGACTGTGTCCAGCACACAGAGATTCTCACGACAGCACATGTTAGGATATCTATATGGACACCCCTCGTTTAACGGCTGGCTTCCATTCCTGTGACTAGGTCATTAAATGAATTGATTGCTTAATAAGAATTGTGTATAATGTGTACATTACAATATTCAGAACAAAGACTGGTCAAAGGAAACTCCAACTTGAGGATTTTGCTTTTATTTGCATAACTCTTACATGCAGTACTGTAATATGTAATACAACAAAAACTACAGTACTGTACTGTACAATCAGCAAAAATTATAGTACTGTACAAACAAGGTGTACTGTACCAAAAAAGACACTGAGACGCTACAAACAAGATATACAGAACTATACACCAAAAAAAAGAGTTGTAAGTCTTAAAGTCATTAAACAGGGAGATTATTAAACAAGGAATACCTGGAATTTACTTTCAAACGCCGCAGTGAATTGTGAGACAGTGCATATTGCTGTGCAGCTTCAAACTTCATGCTAGGAAAGCCTGGCTAACAGTGAAAGGAAAGCACGCAATTAATCAGCTGAGTCTTAGGTGTGTCATGCTCCGTGAAGAAGCCAGACTTGAAAAGCTTCTATTGTGTGACTTCCTCCACGTGACGTTCCAGGAAAGGCAACGTCTGAGTGTGGAAAAGAGATCGGGGTTGCCAGAGGTGGGACGTGGAGGAGGCATTTACTCAAAAAAGACAAGGGACAATTTACATCAGAGACAATTTGTGTATCTTGATTGTGGTGCCAAACTTCAGGTATTTTTCAAAGCACTGAGCTGTATGCTAAAAAGAGTGTATTTTACCATGTGCAAATTATATTTCCATGTCCTTAAAGCAAAAAAGGAGCACAGGCCACTGTTTGAAGGTAAACTTAGGCACATTTAAATTTTAGTTTATTTGAACATTTGGGGACTCATGAACCATAGAAGGTGACGGCCGGTGGCTCAGCCCTCTGCAGAGAGGGCAGGAAAGAAACCCAGGCATCACAGGGACACAACAAACAGAGCTACCCAGTGGTGACCGTGGAGGTGGACAGGCCCCGAGGTTGGTGGGTGCTTTCTGGTTGGCCCGTTTGTCTGCTAGGGCTTCCCTTTGCCTACAGGGCAATGGAAAGTGCAGAGCCACCTCCGCGGGATGGCCTCCCACTTAGAGTACTTGCAAGTGCAACTTTTGTCTGTACGTGAAACTAACCTCAAAAAAACCCATATAAATATTGCTGTCTGGAGAATGGTTTGCATGTTCAAGTGGTTAGGAATGACATGTACATCATGATATCAGCCTGCAAATTACTTAGATATATCAAAAAATAAAACAGATAGGTGGATGGAAGGGTAAGTGGATGAATGTGTGATACAGTGAATACCATCACATACTACAGAGCGACATTTCAGTCAAGACCGGCTGTAGGACGGCAGTGGTCTACGAGGTTGTGAGCGAGCAGAAACATCCCTGACACGAAGCTGTCCTAATCTCATGACACAGTGCTTTCCTGGCCTACTGTGTGTGTGCTGCACCTGTAAACTACCACACTGCCAGTCATATAAAAATGTTCCACATACAGTGAGTCCAGAATACAGTGCTGGGTAACAAATGATTGCTGGGTCTTTACTTTTTAAAATGTCTTTGCTACTTTGAGGTATATAAAAGTGGTTACTGTGAACAGTACACCCTGCCAACTGCGGTGGCCTCATCCCTCTTGTGTTTACTGTCAAGAGACCACACAGTGTGACTGACATCATGTAGCACATTCTGGGACGTTCGCACAAGCACAAAGTCATCCAACCAATTCTCACTCGTTTCCCCTACATAGCTCTCATGTGACTGTACATCAAAGTATAGTGCTACCTTCGTTCTCGAATGCTTCTGTTGGCAAACAATTTGGTTCACAAACATTTGCCAGAATATTGTTTTTGTTTGCAAACTCTGCACTGGGTGATGAACATGAATGTGGCCCTCTTTTCCAGAATCAGGGAACGAATTAAATTCACGAACCAAGGTACCACTACATCAATAGCAGAACCAAAGTCTATAGTTCTAAGTGATGTGCAGGCATTAGCAGCATCTCCAGCCCTGAGAAACTTATATAAATCATCATTTGCAGGCCAGGCACCTGGCTCGGATGGTATGGGGGAGCCCAGCACCCTGTATTTAGCCAGACCTGCAGGTGATCCTGCTGCAGGCTATAAAATTTGAGACCTATTGATGACAGTTCCTGGACTCTGCATTCTCTCTGCCCCAACATTGTATTACAAAAATCATCGAGGAAAGAATACCTGAAAGAATTGGAGTGTGAACACCAAAATGCCACAGATCCATGCTCATCACACAACTTGAAGTAGCACGGTGCCACATGCAGTGAATGAGGTAGATGAGGATACCTTAACGTTTCTGTGAGCTGCCTTTCTGCTGGAAGATCCTCAGCAGCAGCACGTGCTGCATTTCTGAGCATACCTGGGAAAGACACTCATGAAAGAGGACTGCCAGAACTGCCTCTGAACACAGTTAAAAATGAGGGGAATGAATGGCAATGTGTCTTTTACTGTAACACATTTTTAAATTTAAACAGTTGCTGTATTTTTTGATCACATTGCAGTTTTATGATAAACACACACATGCTGTGTTGGTTTGGGTCTTATTTTGCAAGGGGAACAATATATAATTTACATATTATATAAGATTACTTATAATAGTCACCCAAAGAATGATATACAGATGAGTGCAGGAAATCTGTCCACACACTATGGACCAAGAATTCAGCTGAGAGCCTGGATCCCACAATAATGTCCTGCATGAGTCCAGCTTAAGACCTAGAGCTCAAAACAATGCTTCCCACGAATCCAACTAGAGGCCCAGAGCCCATAACAATATCTCATGCAGATACTGCATGTTTCACGGATCTGTACTGATATTTCATGCTGATATTTCAGATATTGCATGTTTCATCCTGTTTCATGGATCTGTGCTGCAAAGGCCCAAAGTGGTGGAATCTAGGAAGTCTGTGCCAGCAGGATGAAGGATCTGTGCTAGCAGGCTGAGGGATCTGCACTGGAGCCAGGAAGCAATGCTCAGAAGACCCAGAGCTCCCCAAAAGATACCCAAAAGATACAGCTATCCTCAGCAAGTGAGGTCCCAAATTCCTCCGATGATCGAGATGGCCAAGTTCCCATCAGGGAAGCCAACGCAGCAAGCTTCTCAGGAGACGGGCAGTGCACCATCTTCCCCTCTGGAGCCAGGAAGCGATGCTCAAAGTGAGGACCAGAGCTCTCCCAAAGTGAATCAAAGCCATTCTCAGTGCCAGCGAGGTCCCGAGCTCCTTGGAGGATGAAAACAGCCAAGTACATCAGGAAAGCCATAATGACGAGCTCCTCCAACAGAACCAACAGCTCCTTACAGCTTCCACCAGCTCCCGACAGCCGCTCTCAGCTCCCAACAGCCTCATTCTTCTTCTCCAGTTCTGCCTCACGCCACTGGCAACAGTCCTCAGGTGGCCTCCCACACCCAGCACCACACATACTCAGCTCAACTGGGGGTTATAAGTTGACCACCAGTTGTCAATCCACTACACATGCTGACACTTTGATATTCACCATCCAATTGTTTCACATTTTGTGTCTCTTGACAATTTTTATAATAAAATGCTGGGATAGAGACAAGTGCAGAGACCAAGATCTGTCAGCTAGCACTGTCAGGAAGAAGCACCCTCTGTGCGTGGCCATGGCCAGACCTCCACAGTTCATGTCCCCGTTAACCATGTAGACTTTGCTAATAAGTGTACTGCTTATTATAAATGGGTTTTTATTGACAAAAGTAGTATCATATTATGTGGCAATATATATATATATATA
>NW_004955497.1:1819887-1821344 GCF_000276665.1 Chinchilla lanigera | reverse complement strand
AAAAAAAAAAAAAAAAAAAAGAAAGAAAGAAAAGAAAAAGACCTTCAAGTATAGATCATGAGAACAATTAGCCATCCTCCTCACCTGCAAGAATAAGGTAAACAATAGGTTTTATCAACTGTTTCTTGCTTGCTTTGCTAATAAATGTTCATCTAAGAGCTGAGGGTGTAGAACAATGCTAGACCAGGTTTGGCATGGTAAGACATTGGGTTCAGTCCCCTCTCAGGAAAAAAAAATCTGTCTAATAAACCTCTCTGTCTCAATTTGGGCTTCAACTCACTTTTATTATAAGCTGGGAGAGGGGTGTAGGAGAGTAACTAACTCTGACTACTTCAGAGTTCTTTGGTACTAGGTTCATTACTTACCAAAATGAATGTAGAAGTTGTATGTGATCAAGTTCTTTCAAGTCAGTTATGACGGCAGAGGGACATATTATTTTAGTATCTGTTCTGCCAAAGTGAGCACAAGGGACAGGTTACTTCATATTCCCATAGTTTTGGAACATTTGTGTGGTTACCTTATCAAAAGTTCAGCTGTTTACTGCCACTACTTTATTTTATTTTTGTCTTGGGGATTGAACCTGCAGCTTTAGTACTGAATTACATCCCCAGCCCATTTTTCATTTTTTTATTTTGAGACGGAGTCTTGCTAAATTGCCCAGGCTGGGCTTGAACTTGGCCTTCTCCTGCCTCGGCCTCCCACAATGCTGGGATTACAGATGAGCATCCCCATACCTGGTTGACATTACTTTTACAATTCCTTCTTAAGAATTCATTACGGCAGTGCAGTTTTTGCACTTTCTTTGAATTCTAGCTAAGTTTCATTATAAGCTTATTTTGTTAGCCAGACTTCTCATTTGCCCCAAATTTTGAAAATATTTACTGATTATTCCAGAAAGTTCATTCTGTGAAGGAAGGAAATCTAATGATTTGGCCTATGTTGTAATCACTCCTGATACTCATTCCAGGTTAGGCCTTTCGCCAGCCTGCCTCTTCTTGTAGGTGACACTAAGTGTTCTTGATCTCGAGTGAGGATTTATTCTCAAAAGGACATATTAATTTGGATGGCAAAACATTACATCACATTTTCTCTAACTGAGATCGAGCATTTCCTTTCATTACAAATACAAGGGGGATTGAAACATAGAGTGAATATTTAAGTTTTAAAAATTTATTACAGGGCCAGGGATATAGCTCAGTGGCACAAGTGCTTGCCTGGCAAGCACAAGTTCCTGAGTTTGATTCCTGGTACCCCCTCAAAAAAATAATTCATTACAGTGGAAGATACACTGTCATTCATCCTCCTCAAAATACTTCCCCTTGCTTATCCCATCCTTCGTACTACTTTCTGAAGCAGTTCTAGAAGTCCTCTTTCCTGAATGTCCTTATTTTTTTTTTTAATTTTTTAATTTTTTAATTTTTTTTGTTTTAAGATGCAGTTCAATAACGTTAGCCATT
>NW_004955497.1:1773434-1819787 GCF_000276665.1 Chinchilla lanigera | reverse complement strand
TTTTTGTTTTGTTTTCTCCAGTACCGGGAATCGAACTCATGACCTTGCACTTGCCAGGCAGGTGCTGTGCCACTGAGCTAAATCCCCAGCCCCTCCTGAATGTCTTTATAAGGTGTGATAAAAATACAGCTAGTGCTGCTGCTGTCAGGCACAGAGTCAGGCTCACAAACCCATCATGGCATGTCCACGTCTGTGTTAGTTTTCACAGGCTCTGGCACTGTGTGACTTCCAGCTTGTCCCTAAGGTCAAAATGACTGTAAAAGGTAAGCATTTTAAATTGGTTCAGGACATCAAGATGGCTACAGCAGCACAATGAAGTGAAATGAGAATGGACTTTCAGAACTGCTTCAGAGGTAGCAAGCATGATGGGATAAGTATATTTGAAGCAAGGAGTATTAATAGCAATGTGTCTTCTACTGTAACAATTTTTAAAAATTTAAACATACACTGAAGTTTTTGATCATATATCCTAGTAATAGTTCTATGGGAAAACAGAAATCACAGATATTTTCATATTACATTACAGTTGCAGTTAATCCTGAAACAGTGCCCAAGGGCATCAGTACTTCAAAACTGTGGAAGCCATTAGTTCTGTCATCAGAACTGAATGCATGAATAAACACACACCTTGCTTGTAACCAGGTTCCTAAAATCTTTGGTCATGGTATTTCCCTAAAATTGGTTTCCATGTGTTTTCCTCTATGCTTTAGAAAATATTCTGAAAAGACTGCAATCAAAGGTGTTCATGGCTCAGAAAAGCTCCCAGATCTTTGCTTAGCTGGAGAGATGTTCTACTGAAATTTATTTCAGGAGCTTACAAGGACTGGAAGGCCCTCTTTGGTGTTCACCAGCCAGATTTTTTTTTTTTTTTTTTTTTTTAACAATTGTACTGAATTCACAAAGGCTGGACTGAACAGAATGGTGGAGCACAGGACGAAAGCCAACAACATGTGCTCAAGAAGCCAGAGCAGAAGAGGCGGCATCTGCCTCCGTCCTTTTCTGTCCTTTCTTCTGTGTCCCACCCGGCCTCCCATCTCGGCCTTGGGAGTTACTAACGCTTCATTGTTACAGTGAAGCCTTTTGCTATTTATAAGAAAAATCTTCAAATTCCAGACTTTCGGGATGAGTCCCAGCATTTTCGGTGGCATCAAAACGAAAGTAGATTTATTACAAATGTATTACATAGTTTTCAGTGGAGCTCAACCTTGGCCCATCATTCAGAAATTCAGGATGAACTGCTCCTGGTTCACTGGCTGTAAAACCACCTGGAAGCTGCTCCAAGCTCAAGATAAACACAATGTTTTAATTTTTAAAAAAAGAAGAAAGAAAAGAAAAAAGAAAAGTCTTTGTTAACTTTATTGAAGGCACTTTGGAAATGCTTGCTGATTGCCACTCTGATTAACTTATTTTCTTCCTTATTTCTTGTGGTAAGAATGTTTAACATGAGTTTTGATGTTCTTAACAACTTTTTATTTTTTAGGGCTGGGCATTAAACCCAGGACCTCCAATATGCTAGGCAAGTGTTCCATCGCCAAGCTGCGTCCCCAGCACTTAACACAATTTCAAGTGTAGAATTGTTAACTGCAGGCAGACTAGATCTATAGCATTGTGTCATCCTGTACAGCTGACGCTCTGTGTCTGTGGATCAACAGCTCCCTACTTCCTCCTCTCCCCCCGCTCCTGATGAGTATCATCCCTGTCTCTTTTTGACCGTGAGTCAGACGCTGCTTACAGGTGGACTATGCCGTGTCTGTCCTGCGACTGTCTTGTTTCACTACTACTTCCTCCAGCTTCACCCAGGATTTTTTAAGGCTGAGTAAGATTGAAGTGTATGTCTATCACATTTTCTTTAACCATTCCATTCATCGATTGACATTTAGGTGGTTTCCCCATCTTGGCTACCATAAATGGTGCTGTGGTTAAAAAAAAAGTACAAATATTTCTTCAAGGCCCTTACATCACCTTTTCAGATGCATACCTGAGGCGGGGGTTGCCGGGTCTTATGATGGCTCCAGTTTTAATGTTTTAAGAAACCTCCATGGTATTTTCCATAGTGGCCATGCCATTTACTATTCCTGCCAACAGTGTAGAAAGGTTCCAGTTCCTCAATACACTTGCCAACACTTACCTTTGAAAAAAAATCCATATTAACATGTGAGGTGATATTATGTTTTTTGTTTGTTTATTGAGACAAGGTCTCACTATGTAGTTCAGGTTTGAATTCTCCCAGGTTGGTCTCAAACTTTCAACTGTCCTCTTGCCTCAGCCTCCTGAGCACTGGGATTGCAGGTGTGCACCACCATGCCCGGCTGTTACTGTGGTTTCTGTTTGTACTCCCCAAAGACTAGTGATGTCTGTTTATATGTCTTCTTTGGAGAAGTGTCTATTCAAGTTCTTTGCTTATTTGAAAACTAGATTTTTAAGCTATTGAGTTATAGATGTTTTAATGTTTTTTATCCCCTTGTCAGATACAGTAGTACGTTGGTTTATGAACATTTTTGTTTGCAAACAATTTGGTTCACAAACAAAAGTGCCGGGCAAAGCTTTGCTTCAGTTCACAAACTCCACATACAGTGACAAACATGACCACAGCCATCTTCCTCCAAACTGTAAAACAGATTATTTGTAAACTGAGATGTCACTATATATGGCTTTAAAATTTCAAAGTATTTTCTGTAGGCTGACTCTTTTTTGGTTTGTTTGTTTTTTGAGACAAGGTCTCATTATGTAGTTCAGGCTGGCTTTGAACTCACTGTGCAGCCCAGGTTGGTTTTGAACTCACAGTGATCCTTCTGCCTCAGCTCCCTGAGTGCTGGGATTACAGGTGTATACCACCACACCCGGCTATGAGCTGACTCTTATTCTGTAAAATTATTTTCTTTTCTGTGCAGAAGATTTTTAGTTTGATATAGTACCTCTTATTTATTTTTACTCTGTGGCTAGTGCTTTCAGTATCAGGTCCAAGAAACCATTGCCAAAATCAGTGTCTTGAAACTTTCCCCCTATATTTTCTTCTAGAAGTTTTATTATTTTTCTATTTAATAAAAATATTTAAGGCTGCCAAAAAGTATAAAAATACAGTAGGAATGGCAGTACAATACAAAGTAGTCTCTCTCATTTCTTTCTTTGACGTCTTTCTGCATGTCACACACGCATCAAAAAATGCGTAGCAATGCAGCAAAGCCAAGGTTCCGCAAGTCTTCTGCAGGTGGGCTCCTCATCCCTGATGTGAGGTTTACTCCGTAAACAGAGAGCCCTAACCAATCGAGGGCTAACAAGCCTCACCAGCTCCAGAGTGGGCTTCGGTCCTGCTCTGCACATCAACGGTTCAAAATTTATAGCTGCAGAATATTTGTAAGTCATGAACATTTAGGTGTCTGTCAATCTTGGTCTTTTTCTTTCTCGTCGAGTCTCCTTTAGCCTGTTTCATCTGCTGCACCTTCAGAGCTGTGGTCGCCTGTCTGTCCTTTCAAATGCGTTTCCACAGAACACTCTGGCTTCTCTCCTGCAGAGGTCCTGCATCTCAGAGGACTGCCCTGTACATGGGTCCCCGTGCAGCTGCTCCTCCTCAGGACCTGTTCTGTTTGCATCGTACTTCTCAGTCATGACTCTGGTGAATAATCCAAAGCAGGAGATAAATCTTCCCTAGAAAGCTCTTTCCACCATTTCTGTATATTTGAATCTCCCTTTATACATTTTGATCCTTCTATTTATGGCCACGTAAAAGAACCTGAGTTGACCTGGAGTCTGAATCAGTCCCATTCCATATTTTCACATATTCAGTAACACTTGTTTAATGTTAATATCATCTCCTTTTCCCACCAGAATAAGACAGGTGTCCACCAGAAAGAAGGGGCTGGAGCGCCCAGTGCCTGTGCTGCAGTGGACGACCACAGGCCCATGGTCAGGGTCCAAGGAGCCAGATTCTCTCACTTTAAACAAGAAATTGAGAAATGAAGCTGGTGACCCAGGGACTCCAAAATCTGGTTGGGTAGTATAATGAAAGTGAGATATTGCTCGGATTTCATCACTATTGATATTTTCTAATTGTAGTAGATATACTGTATAATATGACTTCATATCTTCTGACAAGAGCTTTACTCTGAATCCTGTTTGTTTAAACCCTATCTCCCGGTCATCTGCTGGCCAGTACTGTGCACTTTTACCAGATTCTTTCTCCACACCTCAGTTTAACATGGCAATGGCTTTGGACTTCTGCCGCCAAACCATGAGCCAGAAATGGCCACAGGTCTTAGGAAGCAGACCCTGTTAAAGGACCCTGTAACTCCTTTGTGCCTCTTCCATGTCTACTAAGCGGGCATCAATACAATCATTTTGGAAACTTCACCACTCCATGACGACAGTCATGGGACCCACTCTGAACTTCCGCTAGTTGGTGCAGTCCTTCATGTCCACTGTTGCCCTCCACTGCTGTCTCTCCCTGGAGTCCTGGGGGTGCCCACAGTCACCGTGTGTCCGCCGGTTTGAACCGCTCTTCTCGCGCCAGGAGTCCCGTCTCAGGGAGAAGGCGCCGCCCACTACCTCCTCCTTCTTCCTTGAAGTTTCTCTCTTCACTCCCCCAGTGGGCTTCAGTTCGCGCCTCAGATCCTTCCCCGGTCCAGGGGACCCACTTTCCTCCTCCTTGTGTTCCTCGCGTTGCTATGTTCCCGTGTCTGGAGGGCAACGCTCAGACAGAGTCTTCCTCTGCTCCTCAGTGCTCCGCCATCTGGGCACCTGGTTGAGCACTGCGCGTCAGGCTCCCGGAACTTCCGGGCACATGGCAGAGGTGGTGCGGGGCGGGCACAGCCTGTAGCGCACGGCTCTGCGCATGACCAGTGTGCGGGCACTGCGGCGCGCGCACTCTCTGCACCCGCCCTCTCTAGATGTTTTATACTTTTCAGGTCTTCAGTTTTTTTTTGAGTTGATTCTTATGTGTTGTGTAAGATGAGGGTGCCGTTTTATTGTTCTCCAAGTTTTCCCAGCACCATTTGTTGAGACTCTTCTTTCCCCAGTATACATTCTTTGTGCCCTTCTCAAAGGTCCATGGACTGCACAGGGGTGGATTTATTTCTGGGCTTCCTATTCTGTACTGTTCATCTATATGCTTATGCCATACTGTCTGCCATATGATTTTTTAATTATGGTAGCTCTAAAATATTTTTTTAAGTTGGATACTGTCATACCTCCAGATTTGTTATTCTCTCTCAAGGCGTTTCAGTTGTTTGGGATCTTTTGTGGTTCCAAATGAATTTTGGGATTATTTTGTTCTAATTCTATAAGAAATGCTACTGGGATCTTGAAAGGGATTGTACTGAACCAGTAGACTGCTATGGCTGACATTTTATTTTATTTTTTTATTTTTTTATTTTTTTTATTTTAAAGAATAAAAGAAGGATAACATAATAATAGGGGGGACTTAGCAAATTACAGACAAAATGGTAGGAAATTATCAATGGTTATCGTTTTACATATTATTGTCTACAAAATAGTTTCTCAGGAAAACAAATAGACAAATAATAGTGAGTTACAGACAAAAGAGGTAGGAGATTATCAAGAGTTGTTGTACTATACTTTGGTATCTTCAAAGTGGCTTCTAAAGAAAATAAATAGAGCTATACATGAGTGACCTATTGAAAAATCATTAACTATTCTCAATGGTTGTTGTAGGAAACACATAATAATAAACATACATTATGAAATAGGATAGGAACATTACAAACTTTACACAGTTATGGATAGATTAGTAGGAAAATATCAATGGCTGCTGTAGTACGTGGTGGTATCTTCAATATGGTTTCTCAGGAAGACAGAGATATGCAAGAGGGACCTATTAAGTAGTTATAGCCTAAGGGTTGTCAAAAATAGCATATTACCTCCTCACCAGTGACTCCTTTCACTGAGGTATGACGGCTGGAAGGAAGGCCAGGATTGAAAAGAAGGACCGAGAGACTTGCACCTGTGTCTAGCAACAGGCTGTTTTCTTGTTCCTCCATAGTCATGATTACCCAGGGCTCCTCGATGGAGATGACGGTCTGGCCAGAGGGAGAAGGCAGACCATGACCCAAGCCCTCTCATTCCTGTTGGAGTAACTGGTAGCATGGGTCTGAGCTCTGGGGCCTCCACCTCAGAGGGCAGACCGATCTCCAGTGGTCTCCTTTGCATCCAGGGCATGGCCCATGGGGCCTCTTAGGGCAGTTCCTCTTGAGGTGGCCTGGCTTTTAACAGTGGTAGCAGATGAATGCAGTTGTCGAGTTCTTCTTGGAGCCCCGGGAATCAGACCTGGGATCTGTTTCTCTTAGTGGTGCAGCAAAAGCAGCTGCTTTTTCTTGGTCTCTTTGTTTTCTCTCCTTGGCCTCCTCCTCATCATGGCTATAGAGTACTGAGGAGGCAATTCTTACTAACATCTCAAGTTAGCTATCTGGGGTGAAAGCCATTCTTTGTAGCTTTTTCTCTCCAGCTTCCCATTGCTTTGGGACCCCACAACCAGTTAGTGTCCTCTCCCCAACTGTCTATGGCTGACATTTTAATAGTACAAAAATTTAAAGAATATTAAGTCTCCTAAGTTCATGACCATGAGGTGTCTTCCCATTTATTTGTATCTCTTTTAATTTATTTTATAGTTTCCTGTGTAAAGGTTTTTGGCATGAAGTTGCCAAACTTCTTTTTTTCTTAAATTTAAATTTCTTAAATTTCCTCCTTAAATGTATTCCCAAGTATTTTATTTTTTCTAATGCTATTGTAAATGTCATTGTTTTAATTTTGTTTTCTCTATTAGTATGTAAAAACACAACTGTTTTTGTGCATTGATTTTGTATTTTGAAACTACAGAATGTATTAGTTCTTAGAAGTTTTTAAAGGATGTGTAGCTGAGCATGGTGGTACATGCCTATAATCCCAGCACTCGAGAGGCTGAGGCAGGAGGATCATTGCAAGTTCGAGGCCAGCCGGGGCTAAAAAGTGAGTTTAAGACCAGCCTGAACTGCATCGTGAGACGCTGTCTCAAAAAGACAAAAAATGAATAAATAAATAAATAAAATTAAATAAAGGACTGTGGAATATGGAGTTTTCTATGTCTAAGATCATGTCATCTGCAAAGACAGATAATTTTATTTCTTTCTTTCCTATGTGGATAGCTTTTTCTTCTTGTTCAATTTCTCTGGCTGGAACTTCCAGTGCTATGTTGAATAGACATGGCAAGAGTCAGTATCTTTGTCTTATTCCTGATCTTAAAGGAAAAGCTGCCAGATTTTTTTTTTTTAACCATTGAATACGATTTTAATTGTGGCCTTTTCATGTCTGACATTTTTATGTTGCGGTAATTTCTTTTATTTCCAGTTGTCATGATAGAGTGTTGAAGTTTGCCAAATGCTTTTTCTGCATCTGTGGAAATGATATTATTTTTAATCTTCATGCTTTCATTGTGGTGTAATGTTGGGAACCAGGCTATGTGACTGGGATCCCGTGGTCTCAAGGCTGGTTAGACCTTGCCTTGGGAACAGAGAAGTATGCGGAAGGCTGCCTGCTTCCTGGCTTCACAGAGAAGGCTCATAACCACAGCTCCTGAGGCAAGAAAACGTCTGCTGAGGACAATGCAAAGAATGCAGGCAACTGGGCATGAGAAAAACTTGTTTTCCATTCACTTTTCCCTGTCTATCACAGTCCCAGTCCACCACCCCTTCTCCTGTGCTTGCTAGTAAAAGTGGCTTGCTAGTAAAAGTGGCCCACTGCAGAGATTGATGTGCCTGTCTGCTAGAGACAGGCTCCTCCTGGTCTCTTTGTACCTTGAGTATTGTCTTTTGTCTTTCTTTATTCCCTGCCATTCCCCACTTCAGGTATCTGGGAGGCTGATTAGCTCCTGGCAGTTAGTGCCTCAACAGGGACGTGAGACTTGTAGGGGAAGGCCTGCCAGAGCGGGAAGGAGTGATGTAGATAGGGAAGAAGTGATGTATGTGGGAGAGTCTGTGGGATGACTTTGGAGCTGGCTAAACAAAAGTGAAAATAAAGCTGGGCGAGATGTGCATGCCTGTAATCCCAGCACTAGGGAAGCTGAGGCAGGAGGATCATTGTGAGTTTAAGACCAGCCTGGGCTACAAAGTGAGTTCAAGGCCAGCCTGAACTGCATAGAAAGACCCTGTCTCAAAAAAAAAAAAAAAAAAGAAAAAAGAAAAACATTGAAAATAAGTAGTAGTGCCTCAGAAAAGCTTTTCTAACCAAAATAAAGGGGCAGAATTAGGTCAGTATCCACCCTCTTTCAAAAAGGCTGCAAGATATTACCAATGGCTCCTGCGGGTGAGAACTTTGAATGCAGAAAATTGTGATAGAGTGGGCAAAAATTTAAGAAGGGCCTATGCTAATGAGGGAAAGGGGAAAGGTCAGGAAGAAAGTAAAGAGACTCTTGGCCCACACCTCTGGAATGTTTAGAGGCTGACACAGGGTGCTCAAGACGGCAGTGCAGTCATCACTAGGGGTGGTGGTGACAAGAGGGGGCAGTGGCCATGGTGGTAGTGGCAATGGCAACCATGGTAGTGGTGACAATCATGCAGAGGCTAAATGAAAAAAGAGGGTATGAAGTTGCCAAAATTCTACTTTTTTTTTTTTTTTTTGTCTTTTTGAGACAGGGTTTCACTGTGCATTTCAGGCTGGATTTGAACTCACTTTGTAGCCCAGGCTGGCCTCAAACTTGCAGCAATCCTCTTGCCTCAGCCTGCCAAAATTCTTAAGACAAAATAAAATACAAAGGAAATATTAATTATGAGTAAAAGGTTTTTATTCCTTCTAATTCTTATTACAAAAGATCTCTGTTAATTAACCTATAAAAGTTTTGATGAGTTTTATATGATAGAGTTATTATAATTCAACTTGCCCAAGTAGATCCAAGTGCACTCTGGTTTTATAAACAAATTGTTTTATGTGTGTTTGTCCATCTGTCCGTCCAGTTATCACCAGTTACCATACTAATAACTGTTTTGTTTAAGCTCAACAATTTTTTTTCTTCTTTTTGCCTTTTCAGATTTTTAAAATATTGGTCTATAACTTAAATTGATAGGAATTTTTTTTTTTGGTTGTTTTCCGGTACCAGGAATCGAACTCACGACCTTGTACTTACCAGGCAGACACTGTGCCACTGAGCTAAATCCCCAGCCCTATAACTTAAATTGGCTTATAGATGTCATTAGAGTTAATGATGTGCCAGGTATGGTGGTGCATGCCTGTAATCCCAGCACTCAGGAGACTGAGGCAGGAGGATTGTTGGGAATTTGAGACCAGCCTGGGCTACAAAGTGAGCTCAAGGCCAGTCTGAACTTCTTAATGAGACCCTGTCTCAAAAAGACCAAAAAAAAATATATATATAGATAATGATGTGCTTCAACCCAGGTTGGCAGTTGATTAAAATGATTGGTTTTACAAATACAATGTATATTGTTGTCTGTGTATAATAACTTTGAATCTTTCATTAGTCAAGAACTGTGTTTCTGGGTGTGGTGGGGTAATCCAAGCAACCAGAAGGCTGAGGTAGGAAGATTGCTGTGAGTTCAGCACCAGCCTGGGCTGCATAAGCAATTTCAAAGCCAGCCTGCACTACATAGCAAGACTCTGTCTCAAGAAGAAAAAAAAAAAAAAAAAAAAGAATGAACAATGTGTTAATTGTTATGATCTGGTTCTCATAGGTCATCAAAATTTTTAAGGTTAATTATTGGGGACCTCTTAGGCTTAGGAAAGTCCTGCTGGACAGGACTCCCCTTGGTAAGTAAAGGAGCAGATGCCTGGAAATATTTTCTTCCAGTCTTTGTTCACTAATGAGACCCCCAACAATTTCCATAGCCTTATGGGAAACACCCCAATAAACACACCTATACATATTATTGTTATATATTTACATCAGTCATCAAAAGGTGAAGTTTTCTGTGGGTAAAACAATAAGGTTTCATTAAAGACTGCTCTTGTGTTACAAAAATAATGTCATCATTGATCATCATGCTAAAATACTATATGTGGCTCTTGATCTCAAGTTTTCTCTGTAAACCATATAACTGTTGCCTTGTTAACATTCTACAAAGATACAAGTACTAAAACAACAATGGTTGACAGGAAATAGCAGTCCTCTTGTAATACTTTATATTTCAAAGTGTTTGATATCTAGATGAAATTATAATAGTCAAGCTCACTGCTCCTAGTGTAATACTGTTTCTCAGGTTGCAAAGGGCAGTTCAGAGTCATTCTGCCACCTATTATACTGGGCATGTTAGGGCTCATTCTCATTTACTGGAACCCTTGACCTATAGCAGTCAACAGGCCAATTCATTGGTAGTTTATGTTGCTTCTTTTGATTTAGCAAGACAGTCTCATTCCTATCATCATCAAAATAGCAAAACTCTAACAAAGCATCTCAATTATCTCGGTCACAAGCCAGAAAAATTGTCTTATCATGTCCTACTTGCCAGTGCATCCCTCATCCTGTTTCTGCTGAAGAATGCTACCCTCAAGGCCTTCAACAGAATGATATTTGGCAAATGGATGTTACTCACATCTCATCCTTTGGATGGTTACAATATGTTCATGTTTCTACCAGATATCTCACAGGCATTCCTTGGAGTCCTCAGGGCCAAACCATAGTAAAACAGGCACATCTTGTAAAACACAATTACAGAAATAAAAAGGGGGAGTACATTTGCCTCCGCAGTTGTGATTAGATCTTGCTACCTTTACCTTAAATTTTTCAAGCCTGCTTGCAGAAAGTAAACGTACCTCATTAGAACTTCATTAACAAAAGGACAAACCAACAAGCCTGCCTAGGGCTCAAGTCCTGTGGAAAGATGTCCAAACAGGAAAGTGGGATGGCCCAGCACAGTTAATGACATGGGGTCAAGGGTGTGCTTGTGTATAACAGGTCATGGAAAACCCCAGTGGGTGCCAGCCTGGATGTGTGACTGTGGGGAGAGGAGATCTCCAAACCTGTGGTGGAGCCTACTGCCACCAGGCCCACCAGTGTGAGCCTTCTTGCAGATGACCCTGGAAGAAATGCCTTGTGGCTGATGACTATGCAAGCAGCAAGGCTGATGACATGAGGGCCACGTAAAGAAAATGGACCCAAGAGGCTGAAAAGTTGGTGACAAGACAGGATCTCCTGTGTACACCAGAACATATGCTCATTGCCACTATGGCCGTCATTGCTTGCACTCTATGTATAAATCTATAGTCTGGGAAAGAATACTGGGTGTATGTACCCAACCTCCCATTTATTATGACCCTTACCTGGGCTGATTTTCCCCCTAAGATTTATCATGATCAATTAGATTGGGCTCTAGGACCCTTTATAGCCCTGGATTTGTGGATTCTAGTATTACTCTAAATTATACATCATGTTTTTTATATCTATCTTTATGTACTGAACATCCTTATGATCTAATTACTGCCTGCCTACTTACCTGCAGGTTTGGATGGCCTGTTAGGGAGAACAATTAATATTTGGGGAGTGGGATCTATGAACATCTTAGGCGAGTGGACTGCCTCCTTCACACCTAATGTTCCTCCATGTGCACAATATATGTCATGGGGTGACATATATGATTCTTCCTCCCCCCCCGACCTCCTGTATAGGAGATACAGGGTCAAAAATGTACAAAATCAATCAAATTTATAGATTGGGGCCCTTGTGGGAGGCCAGAAGGGAGAGACAATGACTGCTCAGCCTAGTGGCCTGTTGGGGCTGCTATACTAATTACTATGGGAGGAATACTTCTGTTCTAACAATGGAAAGGGCATTTAACCAAATTTACCTATCATCTATCTATCTGTCTATCTATCTACCTATCTATCTATATCTATATTCTATTTATCATCTATCTATTTATTTTTGGTACCGGGAATCAAACTCAGGACCTTGCATTTGCCAGGCAGACGCTGTGTCACTGAGCTATATCCCCAGCCCAAATGAAATTTATTGCAAATACTTCTAGTATCCAGAGTTGGAAAGGTAAAACTACACACTTTTCCATCTGTATGTACAAACTGATATGGAACTGTTGAAGAGAATCTTACTTCATTTACATGTAGAAAATGTATGTTGAGCCATTGTGTATCAACCAACACCTTAGTGAACAAAACTTTACTTGTCTTTGGGTGTATACCCAACATCTGGTTGCCTGTGAACCCTACGGACCCATGGGACAACACCGTTGCTATTCCTCCGTTATCATCTCTGATTAACCATCTGGTACATCGAACAAAAAGAATGCTGGGTTCATCGTTACCGGAACTGCTCTTTGGTACTGGTAATCTCCAGTGGTCCCGTGTCCTCAGCGGCTCTTGCTCACTCTATACAGACTGCCCATTTTGTAGACAACTGGACCAAAACAGTACACAAAGCTTGGAATAAATAGCTCTTTATTGACACAAAATTGCAATCACAGATTAGTGTCTTAGAAACTACCTTTATGTGGATGGGAGATCAAATAGAAAGCCTCCAGCTACAGCAAAGCTTTTGGTGTCGTTTTAACAGCACTCAGTATTATATAACTTCTCTTCCTTATAACCAAACCACTCATCTTTGGGAACACATAAAAAAACATACAGGGTGCTATGCACAGCAACATAACTTTATATCTGAAGCCTTTCAAAAGGAAGTATTATCTATATCTCAACAAACCCATGATTTTGATCAGCAAATTCAAGATCGAGACAAACTTGCTGTTACTTTTGATCAGCTTAATCTGTGGAATTACCTCAAGACCCACTTTGGTTTATTTTATTTTTTATTTTATTTTATTTTATTTTTTCCGGTACTTGGAATCGAACTCACGACCTCGCGCTTGCCAGGCAGACACTGTGCCTCTGAGCTAAATCCCCAGCCCCTCCCACTTTGGTTTCTATACTGGATTGATTATATTCATATGCTTGTGTGTTTTATTTCTGTTCCTAGTCTGCTACATGGGACATCAAACTCAACAATGCTAGATACCATCCAACCTCAAATCATGCTGATTCAACTCCTGCAATTACAGAAACAAAGAAGGGGAATGTTGAGGACCAGGCTATGTGACTGAGATCCCGTGGTCTCAAGGCTGGTTAGACCTTGCCTTGGGAACAGAGAAGTATGCGGAAGGCTGCCTGCTTCCTGGCTTCGCAGAGAAGGCTCATAACCACAGCTCCTGAGGCAAGAAAATGTCTGCTGAGGACAATGCAAAGAATGCAGGCATCTGGGCATGAGGAAAACTTGTTTTCCATTCACTTTTCCCTGTCTACCGCAGTCCAAGTCTACCACCCCTTCTGTGCTCCTCGCTTGCTAGTAAAAGTGGCCCACTGCAGAGAGTGATGTGCCTGTCTGCTAGAGGCAGGTTCCTCCCGGTCCCCTTGTGCCTTGAGTATTGTCTTGTGTCTTTCTTTATACCCTGCCATTCCTCCCTTCAGGTATCTAGGAGTCTGATCAGTCCACAGCAGTGTAACATGTTAATGGATTTTTCCATTTTATTTTCTCTGCAGCTGGGGGTGAAGTGATTTTTGTGTGTTGAACATCCTTACATATCAGTAATAAGTCCCATTTGATAACAACAATTGATCATTTCAATGTATTATTGAATTGAGTTTGCTAGAATTTTGTTGAGGATTTTTGCATTTACATTAATTGGGGATTATTGTCTTGTAGATTTTTTTTCTTTTCTTTTTTCTTATTTTTTTTTTTTTTTATAGTGTCTTAGGCTTTGGTATCAAGGCAATGACGGCTTCAGACAATGTGTTAATTTGGGAACATTCCTGCCTTTTCAATGTTTTTGGAAGAGTTTGTGAGGAATTTGTCTTAGTTCTTCAAGTGTTTGAATTCACCAGTGAGGCCAACTAGACCTGGGTTTTTATTCGTTGGAAGTTGGTATTATTCAGCTTTCTGATGTTGGGAAAATACACTTGACATGCACAACTTCAAGATTTACTTTGGCTCATGGCTTCAAAGGGTTCAGCTTATGATCAGCTAGTTCTAAGGCAGAAGTATCATGTCAGAAGGGCATGGCAGAGTAAAGCTCCTTACCTCATGGTAGGTGAGGGGCAAGGGAGAGGGAGAGGGAGACAGAGACAAAGAGAGAGAACCAGCCAGGGACAATAATACATCGTTCTAGATACCACCTCCGAAGGCCCACCTGGTCCAACCAGCACTCACAGGACATTGTGTATAGCAACCCCATCTCTGAACATGTAGGACTTCCGTGGGACATTCTGGACCTAAATTATGCAGGGTTTTGATGACTGCCTCAATCTCATTACTAGTAGTTAAAGATCGGTTCAAATATTTTATTTCTTCGTGGTTCTGCCTTGGAAGGTTGTATGTTTTTAGGGATTTTTCCGTTTCTTTCTAAGTCAGTCTGCATTAGTCGCTTTCCTTGTCACTGAGACGCAGTGTGTGACAGCCACAGGGGAGGGAGGTTCATTTCGGCTCGTGGGTTTCGGAGAACTCAGTCCATACTCAGCTGGCTTCAAGGCAGGAAGGCAGGGTGTCAGGCCTGGCAGAGGAAGCTGCTCCACCACAGCAGCCAGGAAGCAGAGTGAAGGGAGAACTCTCCAAGGCCGCGTCTCCTGTGGCCCGCCTCCTCAGACCAGGCCCCGCCTACCAGCAGCACATTTAGCTGAGGCACACTGTACCCCGTGATCATCCAATCACCTTCCCAGGGCCCCAGCTCGGAACACATGCGGTTTTGGGGTTACAGATTCAAACCGTAACAATAGTAGTCTCATGGTCGTTGTTAGGTTTGGCACCAGACAGAGCAAGAGACAGAGGTAGCTAAAACAAGCCTTTACTGCCGGTGTTGGAGGGTTGCAGGAGATTGCAAGGCCCCTCGGAGGAGGGAGCTGGGGAACGGGTTTTTATTAGATTGGACTAGAGGTGGAGTTAATATGGGCAGGTGAGGTGTCTTATCTCGAATTGGGAGCTAGTTGGCACGTGCACAAAAGGGAGTAGGAAGTTTGTCTCAGGGTCTGAAGAAGAACAAAGAAGTGTGTGTCCCGGCCAGTGCCATTTTGGGGATTCTGGATGTCTGTCAGGCCTTTTCTGTGGTATCAGCTGTGATGCCCCCTCTTCCGTTTCTGATTTATTTGAGTCTTTGCTTATCAATTGTGTATTTTAAAAAATCAACTCAATTCTGCTGATTTTTTTCTATTTCATTTATTTTTGCTCAAATCTTTATTTCCTTGCTTCTAAATGTACATGTTTGTTCTTCTTTTTCTAATTCCTTGGGGTATAAAGTTGATTTGAGATAGCTCTTTTGGGATGCAGACATTTATCACTAGAAACTTTCCTCTTCGTTCTGCTCACGTTGCATCCCCTAAGTTTTGATAAACTCTGTTGTCATTTTCACTTATCTCAAGATTCATTTTCCAATTTCCTTTTTTACTTCTTAGCTGTTCCAGAATGTGTTAATTTCCACATATTTGTGAATTTTCCAGTTTTCCTCTGTCTTGGTTACTTTTCTCTCCTTGCTGAAACAAAGTACTGGGTGCCCAAAATTAAGGAAGGAAAGGTTTACTTAGCTCACAGTTTGTGGAGGTTTCAGTCCATACTCAACTGGCTCCGAGGCAGAGTGGCACATGGCACAGGGCAACAGTTCATGGTGACAGAAGACAGCAAAGCAACAAGAGCAAAAAGAGGGGCAAGCCCCTTTCCCTCTTTTATAATAAGCAGGCTGCCCCAACCCAGGGGGCCATGCAGCACTCACACCATCTCCACGCCTTCCTCTTGCACAGGATGAGGATGTTTACACAGCGGGGACCCTGGCTTCTGCTTAGTTGCTCAGTTAAACTTCTAAACGTCTCAAATTCACACAATATATCAACCATATAACATCCTCTGTGACTGATTTCCTGTCTGTTAGCATATACTTGTGATACGTGGTAAATACAATTCTTGTGGGGAGTTGGGACATATAGATATCACATCTTGATCCTTTTCATTTCCCCTTCCCATCTACCTGTCTCCCCACATCCCTAGAGATCCTTCCCATTTCTGTAAAGTCTATCTCCCCATTTCCTATCATCATTCATTTTCTCTTTAAATTATTTATACTTTGGGTTTCTCATGAAGAGAAATTTGCAATATTTAAACTTCTATGTTTGATTTATTTCACTTAGCATGATGACTCAAGGTGCCCCCATTTTCCTACAAATAACTCAAATTTATCATTTTTTATGGCTGAATAGTAGTCTATTGTGTATGTGTACCACATTTTCTTTATGCTGGTTTGTGTGTGTGTGTGTGTGTGTGTGTGTGTGTGTGTGTGTCTTTTTGAGACAGGGTCTCGCTCTGCAGTTCAGGCTGGCCTTGAGCTCACTTTGTAGCCCAGGCTGGTCTCAAACTCAAAATGATCCTCCTGCCTAAGTCTCCTGAGTGTTGGGATTACAGGCTGTACCACCATGCCCAGCTCTCTTTATGCAGTCTTGTGAGAAAAGATAGCTAGTATGATTTCTAGCATTTTAAATTTGTTAAGACTTATTTTGTCCCAGCACTTGGGAGGCTGAGGCATGAGGATTGTTGCAAGTTTGACACTAGCCTAGGCTATAAAGTGAGCTCAAGGCCAGCCTGAACTGCATAGCTAGACCCTGTCTCAAAAAGACCAATAAATAAATAAATACATTTTAAAAATTTTTTTAAAAGACTTATTTTGTGTCTAATATCAGCTCTGAAGACTGAGCCCTGAGTGGTTGAAAAGAGTATCTGTTCTGCTGCTGTTGGGTGGCTGCTCTATACACGTCTATTAAATTCTCTCGGCCTACATTTTGCTCAAGTCTGCTGTTTCCTTATTAATTATCTGTCTGTATATTCTTTCCACTACTGAAAATGTGGTATTAGGTAACCAAAATGCCAGAGCAGAAACCAGCAGCAAAATATAACCTTTTCGGGACCTGGAAACCAGACCTAAAAATAACAACTTAGTGAAGCAAAAAGAATAAACAGACCCCTGGGAATTGGGAGAGAACTGACAGGAAAATGAGAAATGACAGGGAAACTGGAGAGATTAAGCACAACAGAGAAGGGAACAAAGCGATCTGGAAGCTCACCTAAGCTCCTGGGGAGGGAAGCCTGTCTCCTTAGACATGGGGTATGGCCCCAGGGTTAGAAGCTCCGGGAAAAACAGCTAGACTGCAAGAAAAGCACACAGCTATTGTAAACTGCAAAAACAGTATGAGGCTTTGCTCTAAAAGCGACTCCTTCCTCACAGCAGGAAGTTGGAGAAGGTGCATGTCAGATTGCCAGACAGTGTTTAATCAGGCACCATTTTGGTTAGGGATTGCTTATTTAAGACTGAGCCATAGAAAAACTACCAGACAGTTTCACTTCAGGTTTTCAAGTGTAACCCTTCCACAGTGACTGTGTGAGAGACAGCCACAGACTACAGTTGCAGAGAGAGTGTGGGCTACACATAGCTCTCCTGCGAAGTTGAAGCACAGGCTGAGAAGAACACAGGGCCCTGCCCTCCATGGTGAGAAGCAGGCCTAGTGTGTGTCACTTTCGGAGGTGACTGGGTCTGACAGTGCTGGCAGTCAGTCGTAATCTGCTTGAACCCTCACCCTCTGCCCGTATCCAGCACGGATCAGATGTCTGATTGCTTTTCCACCTACAAACATGATCAAGGACATTTGCCAGAGCAATCAGGAAGTGAAAGAAATAAAGGGGATATGTGTATGAAAGGAAGAGGTCAAATTACCGTTATTTGCAGATGACGTGATCCTCCACATAGAGACCCAAAAAATTCCACCAGAAGACTCCTAGCACTAATAACCAAATCAGTAGCGTAGCAGGATAAAAAATCAGCACACAAAAATCAGGAGCACTTTTGTACACCAATAATGAACTCACTGAGAGAGAAATTAGGAAAACAATATCATTCACAACAGCATCAAGAAAAATTAAATATTTAGGAATTAACTTAAGCAAGGAGATGAAAGAGTCCTACAGTGAAAACAGCAGTATGCTGAAAAAAAGAAACTGAAGAGGACATCAGAAAATGGAAAGATATCCATTGATTCTAGATCGGAAGAATCAATACAGTTAAAATGGCCATTCTTCCAAAGTTGATATACACATTTAATACAATCCCAATCAAAATACCGATAGCATTCTTCACAGAACTGGAGAAAACAGTCCTAAAATTCATGTGGAACCAGAAAAGAACAAACAATCCTGTTTCCCAAGAGCAAAGCAGGAGACATCACAAGCCCAGATTTGAAGTTACATTACAAAGCTGAAAACAGCATGGTGCTAGCACCAAAGAAAACCAGACATGTGGATCAATAGAACACATCAGAGGAAGGAGAAAAAAACCCAGGCACATTCAGCTACCTGAGTTTTGACAAAGGGGCCAAAAATATACACTGGAGGAAAGACAGCCTCCTTAATAAATGGTGCCAGGAAAACTGGCTATCCATATGCAGAAGACTAAAACTAGGCCCATATCTCTCACCATGTATTAAACTAAAATCAAAATGGATCAAAGATCTAAATGTTAAAGCAGAAACACTGAATCCACCAGAAGATAGATAAATCTCTTGAAGACATAGGTGTAGGCAAAGACTTTTGAAACGGAACCCAATTGCACAAGAAATAACCTGAAGATCAAAAAATGGGATATATAAAATTAAAAAGATCTGCCCAGCAAAGGGAACAACAAGAGTGAAGAAACAATCCACAGAATAAGAAAAATTTTTTCCAGAAATTCCTCAAAAGACTAATATTTAGAATATATAAGAACTCAAAGAAATAGATTCCCCCCAAATAAAAGACCCAATAAAAAATGGTCCACTGAAGGGAATAGACACTTTTTTTTTATTTTAAAGAGAGTAGTAAATGAGAAACAAATAAACAAAGAAATAGAACAGTAGCAGCCTACCAGTATCAGAAACATAAACAAATCAAAGCAAGAACAAAGTGATACAGAGTGTCAAGACAAAATAATATGAATCAACAGTGGCTGTTACATTGCATATCGCTATCCTCAACTACATTGCTCAGATTATCAGATGTAAGAATGAAAGATTGCTCAAACCATTATAGGGAATAAGAAAATAATTCTTCAATAAAACAGTAGAGATAATACAGAGTTTCACTAGACAAGATGGTAGGAGTTCACCATTGTAATTCCATTGCATATTGTTACCTTCAAATCAGTTGCTCAGACCACCTGACCGGAGCATGCACTGTTGATCAGAACATAAAAAATTGTAATCATTAACTGTTCATTTCAATACACCATCAGACATCAGCAATACAATTATCACAGCTATTCATATGTATATTTATATTTTGTGTTCCTTCTTTTCTTTTTCTTCTTTCCCTCATCCCAGTCATTCCTTCCTTTGAGCAATTTCTTTCCCTTTCCTATCATCTATTGTACGTTTTGAGTTTTACCTAGTCTGTGAATAGACACTTCTAAGAAGAATAAATAAATACATGAAAAAAAAAATGATCAGCGTCACTGGCCTTTAAAGAAATGCAAGTTAAAACAACACTGTGACACCATCTGACTCCAGAAAGAATGGCTGTCATCTAGAAATCAAGTAACAACAAGCACTGGTGAGGCTGGGGGCAAAAGGAGCCCTTCTGCACTATTGGTAGAAATGTAAACAACCACCATGGAAATCACTATGTAGATTCCTCAGAAAACTAAAAATAGAAATTCCATTTGACTCAGCTATTTTCCTCCTAGGCATCTTCCTGGAAGTGTTGAAGACATCATGTTACAGTTAATACTTATGTACTCAGGTTTATAGCAGCACGATTCACAGTAGCCAAATCTTGCAGGCAGCCTATACAACCACCCACAGCTGAATGGATCATGAAAATATGGCGTTTACGGCATTTGTACGCAGGGGAGCACTACCTTGACATAAGAAGGATAAATCTGAGTCATTTGTAGGAAGAGGGATGCTCCTTGAGCCCGTGATGTTAAGTGAAATAAATCAGACACACCAGCTTAAATATCTCATGGCTTCTCTAATATGAGAAACTCAAAATATAATTAAGAGCAAGGTTGAAGACGGACAATAGGAAACGGGGAGGTAGGTCTTTTGCAAAAGGGAAGAGGGTCAAGAGATGAAGTGGGGGAAGGAAGGGAGAAGGGAGTAAAAAATAATAAAGATGTGACACGTACCTGTATCAGCTCCCCATAAGGGATGCAATCATTACGTACTGCAAACAAATACCAATAAAAATTAAACAATAAGCACAGTACAGAGTGTCAAAAGAAAATGTGGTGTCAAAGTTTCCAAGCGTTATTGAATTGCTGCTTCTCCCTTCAGTTCTGTCGATATTTGCTTCATATGTTGGGGAGCTCTGATATTGGGTTCATGTGTAATTGTTCGGTCTTCCTGAGGAACTGACTTCTTTATCATCCAGTGTCATTTTTTCTCTCTTGTGACAGGGCTTGACCTAGTTTGTCTGATGTTAATACACCCTCTCTTTCTCTCTTTTCGTCATCATTTGCATGGAGTTTGTTTTTCCATTCCTTCTCTTCTAGCCTCTGTGTATCTCTAAATCTAAAGTGAAGCCGGGCTGGTGGCACATGCCTGTAATCCCAGGACTCAGGAGGCTGAGACAGGAGGATTACTGAAAGTTCAAGGCCAGCCTGGAATACACAGTGAGACCTTGTTTCAAAACAACTAAACCCAAAGTGAGTAAATGAGTCTCTTATAAACAATGTATAGGGGCTGGGGATTTAGCTCAGCGGCACAGTGCCTGCCTGTCAAGCGAGAGGTCGTGAGTTCAATTCCCGGTACCGGAAAAAAAAAACCAAAAAAACAATGTACAGTTGTTTTTTTAAACCATTAGCTCCCCCTTGTCTTTTGACTGTTAAATCCATTTAGATTTTTTAAAAATTGGGGAGGGGTGTTGAGACAGGGTCTTGTTATGTAGTTCAGGCTGGACTTGAACTCACTATGTAGCCCAGCCTTGTCTCAAACTTGCAGCATTCCTCCTGCCTCAGCCTCCCAAGTGCTGGAATTACAGGCTTGCACCACCACACCCCTCAAATCCATTTACATTTAAAGTAATTATTGACAGAGAAGAATTTACTATTGCCATTTTGTTAATCTTTTCCTAGCTATCTGGTGGTCCTTTTTTTTTTTTTTTTGTCTTTTTTGAGATAGGATCTCACTGTGCAGTTCAGGCTGGCCTTGAGCTCACTTTGTAGCCCAAGATGGTCTTGAACTCACAGTGATCCTCGTGCCTCAGCCTCCCGAGTGCTGGGATTACAGGCGTGTGCCACCACACTTGGCTTCTGGTGGCCTTTTATTCCTTCTGTTCCTCTCTTGTATTATTTTCCTCTCTTGTTTTATTTTTTTGTTGTTGTTTCATTGATTTTTAAAATTTGTATTTGATTCAGCCCTCTTTCTCTTTTGTACATGTCTTTCATATGTTTTTTCTTGTGGTTACCTTGGGGCATATAGAAGATATCTTGTAACAGTCTACTTTAAGCTAATAATAATGGTACACAAAAAATCTAACTTTTACATGTGGTATACCCATTAATGTACTTTATACATACAGTTATTTTAAATTCTTTTCCTTTTTTACTTCTATGTTAACATTAAAAGTAACTCACTCTCACTTCAGTATTACAGGATTCTGCATTTGTGCATGTATTTACCTTTAGCAAGTTTTATACCCTTACAAGCTTTCCTTGCAAGGAGATAGATTAGTATCTTTTCATTTTGTCCTGGAGGACTTTCTTCAGCATATCTCATAAAGCAGGTCTTGTAGACATAAACTCCCTCAGCTATTTGCCTGGGCATCTTTAATCTTTCCTTCATTTCTTTGTGTGTGTGTGTGTGTGTGTGTGTGTGTGTGTGTGTCCCTCTGTGTCCAGCAGCAGCCATTTTTATTTTTATCACAATGTAGAAGAGCGACAGCACAGACTGTGGGAAGAATGTCTACAGCACATCAGTTCCCATTTATAACCATCAGTTTCCATTTGCTTTTATTTAACTTTATTGGTACAGTTTGGGTACACACAGTAAACACGTTCATGATAGGGAATTTGTATCTGTCCACGGTATACCTTGATTCCTCTTTTTTTTACCCCATTCTCATCTATTTTATTCAGACCCCCTTCCACTCCATGTTCAGAATTCTCAGCTTTCTTTTTTGTTTTTGTACCAGGAAGTGGTCAAGGGGATCAAGTGTGGGGCTCTGTTTCAGCAGTCTTTATGAACCTCATGCTTGTCTATGGTTATCTTCAGAATTTAGGTATTTTTTATGATGCTGAATACAGTACGTAGCTTCTCTGAGCGAGTTAGACTGTTTGCTTTTCTTTCATCTTTACTGTTTTTCAGAAACTGGTAACCATTTATGGGCAGTGTGTTTATTTACACTATAATGTATTCCTCCTGGGGGACATATACCAACTTACTTGAATGAAAATGAGCAGACTGAGAGATACTGTGTGAAAATCTTAGCAAGAAGTCTACCGCCTCATTCCCAACAGCAGGCCCCACACACGCCCCTTTCTCCCGGGCTGACCTGGCCTCAGCCTGTTTGCTGTCGTCCGAGGATTAGTTCTTCCACAGGACAGTCTCCTAGGAGCCTTCTGAGCACACCTGGTGACACAGGGGAAAGAAACCCCCAGCCTGGACGACGTCTGGGACGAGCTCGTGTTCTCTAAAATCGAAGAATGAACTTTAGGAACAACGGAGGTTAAGAGCAGAATACATCTACTGAGGGAAAGAACGCTTCTGTCGGAGAGAGGGCCAGAAGGGGGTCCGAGTGGGTTGCCCTTTCCTTCATTTTTGAATACTGCATGAACTTTCTGAATTTTCTTTTTTTTTTTTGGTACTGGAAATCAAGCTGGGGACCTTGCGCCTGGCAGGCCGGCCCTTGTGCCGCCGAGCTGCATCCTCAGCCCCGGTTTTTCCAGTGTGATGGTCTTGCTTTGCAGCTTTCCCCAGCGTTCTGAGTATCCCGTCCCCGCCACTCCCAGCCTGCAAAGCTCCTGCCGAGACACCCATTGACTGTCCTTCGAAAGTTCCCTTGCACTGACGCAGTCCCTGCTCTTCTGCTTTGACTGTGACACCGGGATGCGTGTCTCGGTGTGTATCTCTTCGTTCATCTTACTTGGGGTCTGTTGGGCTTCCTAGGTCTTCCGTTCCTTCGGCTAGACGGGAAGTTTCCAGCTACTTGTTTCTGGACAGACCTTCTTCCCTGTTCTCTCCTCTTCAGGGCCTTCACACTATACGCACACTGGTCATCTGAGGTGCCTCCTGGGTCCCTCAGCTTTGTTTCTTTCTGTACTTTCTTCGTTTGTGCCTCTGACTGGATATTTTCAAGTTACCTGTTTTGAAATTCAGTGAGGCTTTTTCAGCTTGCTCTAGCTGCTGTTTAATGTCTCTCCTGATTTTTCCAGCTGCTACTGCATTCACAAGAGCTGGCATTTTGTTTTTTTTTGGGGGGGGGGGTTGTTTTATATTTCTCTGTGCTGAAGCTCTCACAGTGTCCGTGCACTGGTAGTTACTGTGATTTTTGTTCTGTTTGGAGCCAAGGTCTCGCCTGAGCTCACTATGCAGCCCCGGCTGGCCGCAAGCTCGCAGGAATCCCGCCTCAGCCTCCCGAGGGCTGGGATTACATGTGCCCAGCACGCGTGGCGACGGCGGCTATTTGGAATTCCGTGCCATGTGAATGACACCACGCAGTCGGAAGCACCCCCAGCTCCATGTCATTAGGGCCGGTTGCTGGGGATTTGTCTTGCCCTGTGCATTTGTTTGGTTCCTGCTTCCTGATCATTCTGCTGGCCTCCGTTGCTCTGTGAAGAAACACTCGGCCTCCCGGACCGGAAAGGCCCCTCACCCGCGTGGTCGCACAGGCGAAGGTGCCGCGGCTTGGCTCGCACACCTGTGCGCCAGCCTGGGGCGCGGCGCTCAGCGGTGGGGATGCCGGGACCGCAGAGGCCAGCAGCTGGGCCAGCGCTCGGAGCTGGGAGGTCGCACGGGCACATGCATCTGGGTGCCGTCGGGGAGCTGGGGGTGCTTCGGCCTGCATGGGCTGTGCGGGGCACGGAGGGCGCAGGCGCGGGGCGAGGCCGGGGTGTCCTGCCAGCTCCTCTCACCGGCTCTCTGGCTGTCCCGGGGAGGCCTGCGCATCACCCACGCTGATGGCGTGTGGGGAGGGCAGGGGGCGCGGGCCTCACCTGTCTGATCCGAGCGCAGCGACTTGTAAAAGTGGAGTCAGAGCTGGACGCGAGACCTGGTTCTGCCACTAACTCGCCAGGAGACCTTGCGCCAGTAGAGTCTGAGCGCACCATTTTCCTCACCGTGAAACGGTGCCTGTCAGAGCAGCGGGCCCACAGGGCGGCTCCGAAAGGTACCCCAGGACTTGACCTCAGCCGGCTGCCCGTCCCCACTATGGGAAATAGTTACCTGAGGAAATTTTGTTTTCGTGTGGTAAAATAGATATCAAACATTAAATTTACCATTTTACCCTTATTAAGGATACTGTTCAGTATAAGGCATTTAATACACTGACCACGTTGTGCAACCACCACCACCATCTGTCTCCAGAGCTTTCTCATCACCCCAAACAGAAACTCTGTTCTCACCGGGCGTGGTGGCGCACGCCTGTAACCCCAGCCCTCGGGAGGCTGAGGCGGGAGGATCACCAAGAGTTCAAGGCCGGCCTGGGCTACATAGTGAGTTCACGGTCAGCCTGAACTGCACAGCAAGACCCTGTCTCAAAAAGACAAAAACCCCTCAAAACTCTGCTCTCATTGACTAGTAAGCCTCATCTGGAGTTTTTGACTCGTGCCTGGGCCCATCCCATACCCACTGAGCGAAGGTCTTCGTGAGGAAGCCGCTCTGACTTTTAACAGCTCACAGCCACTCAACTTGTCCACTATAGCCACTACAGGAAAGGGCTCTCAGTGGCTGTCCAGGCTCCCAGCCACTTTCTGTCCCTTGTCCCCCAACACACTGTACGAGAGGAGGAAGTGAACGGAGGCGCCCGCCTTCCATCGTTGCACTGAAATACTAATACAATTAAACTGTAAGGAGAAAATGGCGGCACGCTCCCACAGTCCCAGCCAAGCCCTCTTGCTGAGGCAAGAGGATCACACGTTGGAGGCCAGCCCAGGCAATTTAGCAAGGCCACGCCTCAAAACAAACAAAGAAGTAAATAGGCCTGGGAATGTGGGTCCCTGGTGAAGTGCTTGCCTCGTGTGTGTGAGGCCCTGGGTTCCACACGGTGAGGGGAGTGGGAGGAGGCAGGGAAGGAGGAAGAGAGGAGGTGGGAGAGGGAGAGGGAGGCGGGGTGGAGGGAAAGACAGAGCTGCTTCACTGTGGTTCCCAGGCGTGGGAGAGTGGCTCCCAGCCTAGAGGGGATGAAGCCATTGCCTGGGCATCTGCTAGGGGTGCAGGGTGGCAGAGAGAACTGTCGCCTCATGAGCCAGGACCCAGAGGGGTGGGTCCTGCGTGTCCTTCAAGGGCTCCTTCCAGTGACCTGGAACCCCCGACCCCACCTCCTAAGGCCGCCGAGCCTGCTGAGAGCACCACAGGGGGCTGCATCCTTCACACAGGGACAGCGGGAAACTCACCACCCAAGCCACAGCCCCGGCTCCCGGCCGCAGCGCAGCTGCTCGCTGCGGGGCCCACAGGCCTCCTCCAGGTCACAGCCAGAGCCCACCGCCTCAGTCTCCCTTCGTTCGCCCTTTTCCGGTTTTCCAAAAGAAGAGTTCATTGTTTCCTTGATCACCAAGGCCACATTTGCTCACAAAAGTCAGAAAACACAGGTAAGCGAAAAGCAAAATGCAGTTCCCATGTTAAAGACATCCTTACTGAGCTTCCTGGTAACCCGGCTCGCGCTCCCCCTGCAGTCTGGCCGCCATCTGCCCCTGTGTCTACCCTGGACGGCTTTCGTTCCTAGCATCCTGGGTAACCTACAGCAGGGAGTAATTTCTGGAGGGGTGGAAAGTTTTATTTTTCTGCCACGTTCCTTTCACATACTGCAATGAACTCTTGTTCCTATTCCCTTTCAGTAGGGAGCAGTCTTACTCCAGGAGCATGAGTGATGTGCCTACATATGCACAAGGTAGAAGACACTCTTGATTTATTTTAGCTGTTTTCAGGGAAGAATCAAACGTGGTAAGATACGTCCTTACAAAAGGAAAAGTAAAACAGTCATGGCCAAGAACATTGTCCAGATTCCCCTGCTTGAGAGTGGTCTGCTAGGTGGGAGGCTCCCAAATCCCTTCTTCGGGTGTAGGTGATCCCTGGGCTTCAATACCTCCCATGCCATTGCCATAAGCGGAGAGTTATTGGGCACTGTGCTTGAGCTTTAAAATGTGATGGCCCAAGGGATCCCTGCTTCCAGCTCCTTGGATGTCACAGCTCCTTCCTAACACCTGGGGCAGCCAGGCTGTAGGACCAGAGCTGGAATGGCAATAGTACAAGTGCCTTTGGGTGCACGGAGCCGCGCTGTGTGTGTTGGGTGGGGGGGTCACCTTGGAAGACACCTTTCCCCTGCTCCCTAGCCCCAACTTCTGACCTCGAGGAGAATGAAAGCTGCTCAGCAACACTTCCCTGCCGAGAAGCCAGAGAGGATCATTTCAGCCTCTGTTTCCTTGTTTGCAAAATGGGTCATTGTCAGGAGTGATTTTAGCGCTCCAAGAGGATCAGAGCTCTCTCACAGAATTTGAGATTCTCAAGGCTAAGACCAAGACCTTCTCCCGGGGGCCAGTATTTATTTAGTTATCAGAAGAAGGGAAGGGACTGCTCAAGAAGGGCAGAGCCACTCAAGGAATTCTCCAAGTATGGTATTAAGTTAATCCACCCAGGGGTGAGATGCCTGAGGCTGTAGTCTTTTTCTAGTTGAGGTTGGATCCAGGTGTCCTTGGCTGTGATCTTGTCTTATCCTTTGAGGCTTTCCAGCTTCATCCACCATTACAGGCCTTAGTAGGGATCAGTGACTCACAGAGATTCACTTACTATGTGTCCACTGCCCACTCCAGACAAGGAGCCTAGGCCTTGGACAGACTCACAAGTAAACATGGAAAGTCAGTGGGTTAATTTAAGTCCTGCTCAGGACTGCTTCACAGTGCTCTCCATCATATGCCCAAGAAAAGTGAAACTATATTTAGATCACAACTTGCCCACAAATATTCATAGAAGCATTATTCATAATAGGTTACAAACAGAAGCACTTCAAGTATCTATCAAGTGGCAAACAGACAAAACAAAGGGTAAACTCATTCAATGGAATATTTTTTAGGCTTAACAAGGAATGAGATATTGGTACATGCCACAACATGGATGAATATTGCAAATACATGAAGTAAACAAAGCAGTGAACTAAAAACCACGAACTGTATGAGTTCACTGTAGCTTTGTATAGTGGCAATATCATAGCCAGTGAGGTTTATTCAAGCACGATTACTGCTAACTGAAAACTTTTCCCACTGATGTGAAATATTCAGAATAGGAACCTACAGAGACAGAAAATAGATTAGTCATTGTCAGGGATGAGGGGAAGAAGGGATTAGACAGCAACAGCTAATGGGCACGGTATTTCTGTGTGTGATGATTAAAACTGGTCCAGAATTAAAAAGAGGTCACAAACTTGTGAATATACCTAAGTCTGCTGAATTGTGCACTTTAAATTCCATTATACATGAATTATCTCTCAATTGGACGAAACTGTAGCAGGTGTGGTGGCACACACCTGTAATCTCAGCACTTGGGAGGCTGAGGCAGGAGGATTGTCGCAAGTTCGAGACCAGCCTGAGCTACAAAGTGAGCTCAAAGCCAGCCTGAACTGCACAGTGAGACCCTGTCTCAAAAAGACAAAAAGAAAAAAAATAAATGAAACTGTAACCACAATGTGATTACCACATGTGAAGAATTGACCACAGGGGGCTGGGGATTTAGCTCAGTGGCACAGCGCCTGCTTGGCAAGCGCAAGGTTGTGAGTTCGATTCCTGGTACTGAAAAAAAAAAAAAAAAAGAATTGACCATAAACCCTTAATATCACCAAATAACATCACTGTTAAAATTTCTAATTAAAAAATAAAATTTCTAATTGCCACTTTATTTTTATTTTATTTTATTTTTTTGGTACCCAGAATCTAACTCAAGACCTTGTGCTTGCCAGGGAGGCGCTTGTGACACTGAGCTATATCCCCAGCCCACCGCTTCAAAAATACTGTTCTGAAGGTTGTCCAAATCGTTTTTGCATGCATAATGGTCATAACAAAGCCACACATTAAATTAATGAACGTGCCTCAGTCCCTTTTAGGCTATAGTTTTGTCCTCCTTTTTTCTGTTGTGGTTCTGTTTTGGTTTTGCTTGTACTTTACGGAAACCAGACTGTTGTAGTGTATTTCGAGATGTCCTCCCAGAGCCTCAGATGCTAAAAGGTGGGGCTTTGAAAGACGACCGGATTATGGGGATGGAACAAGGGGACTTGCTATGCAGTGGATTCTGTAGGAAGGTCAGGACCTTTCACTGCGGCCTGGGAAGGTGCATCCCGGCTCCTCCCTTCAGCTCTGCTTCCCTGTCACCACAATGTGAGCACCTTCTCCTCTGCCGTGTTCCTCCGCCACGCTGTCCTGTCTTGGTGCTGGCAAACTAGGGCTGGAACCTCTACGAGTTGTGACCCAAAGTAAACCTCTCGTCCTTTCATTTGTGGGTGTTGGGTATTGTGTCGCAGTGACAAGAAAAGTGACTCAATAACTGAGATTTGGGTACCAGAGAAGGGGGCGTTTTGCTGTGATGCTACCTGAGCACGTGGCTCAGAAGCCTTCGGAACTGGTTCACAGGAGGAGTTTGGAAAGGTTGGGAGATACCTGCTGGGGAGGCAGCCCTAGAGTACTGTGAGCCAAGCTTGATAGGAGACTCTGGTTACAGCTCAGGAGAGCAGAATTCTGACAGAGATGTGAGTGGGACCAGGCTCAGCAGGTTTCCGTTAGGAACAAGGACTGCCAGTTGGACTTGGGACCATGTGTATTACGCTCTTGCAGAAAATTTGTCTACATTTTGCCCCTGTCCCAAGACTTATGGGAGAGTGAAATTAAGGGCAGTGGACTAATGAACCTGGTGGAGGAAATTTCAAAACAACCTAATGCTGAGGCTGTGTATCGGATACTGTTGGGGACTTCTAGCCCGCTCTGTGTTGCAAATCAAGACTAATCACACAGCTGAATTTAAAAAGTTTTGAGTTTGGCCAGACAGGAAGCACATATAAAGATGCAGCCAGTAAAGCTGAAGCAGGGAAGAGCTTGGTTGCTGAAAAGATTCGCATTCGGAAGAAAATGGCTTAAGCACATGTGAGGAAACAGCAAGGCCTCACTCTTTGCTGGCTCAAAATTATAAAAGCAAAAGACTTCGCTTTGAGAAGAGAGCTCCAGAGCAGCATGCTGGAGAAAGGCCACCTGGCGGATTCGTTCCCTGGGACTCAGTTCATAGCATTCATCCCTTCAGGCACTCAGAGCCCCCTGCAGCCCTGGTACCAGCAAGAACAGCTACTGCTTGAGCTGGTGGCAGAGTTTAGCATCATCTATGTGGTGCCAGTTATACGGTCATGCAGAAGCAGGAGTTGTGGGTCGGGAAGGCTTCTACCCAGGTTTCAGAAGAAGGGCTGGAGGGCCAGGCAGTGTGTCCCTGAGACGGCAGCGTGTGCAGCTGTGACGGTGAGGCTGAAATGCAGCGGGGACCGCAGGAAGCTGGAGAAGCCAGGAATGTGGAACTTCTGAGGACAGCCACAAGGCAGGAGCAAAGCCAGCCCCAGAAAGAAGCCATGAGGGCTACAACCACCAGCAATGCCCAAGGGTGGGCCACCCAAGCCCTCTGGAGTTCAGGTCTTGCCACAACTTGCCCTAGGTACTGGACGTAGAGCTATGAGGAGATAATGTTTGCCCTGCTGGGATTAGGTCCTGCTTTGGCCCCACTGGTTTCTGTCCTCCTGTTTCTCCCTTTTGGAAGGGGAGTGTTTACCCTGTGCTGAGCTTCCTGGGTAGTTACGGAGCTCACAGCTAAGAGTTTGCCTTATGTCTCAGAGGAGACTTCGGACTGGGACTTCCCAGCAATGCTGGGACTGATAAGACTTCGGTGACTCTTAGACATGGTATGAATGTATTTTGTGTAAAGAGATGCCCATAAATCTTTTGGGGGCCAAGGGCAAAATGTTATGGTTTATATCTAGATCTCCTCCCAAAGTCTTATGTGCTCGGCAGTGGGGATTTTGAAAGGCCTGGACCATGAGGAAGTAATGTTCACTGGTGGATGAGTGTACCCAGGAGCTTTAGCTGAATGCGACGCTGGACAGCGGAGCCCCGTGTGAAGAGGTGGGTCTCCAGGGGCGTGGCCTGGAAAGGTTTATGTTCTGCCCTGCCTTCCTCCCTTCACTCTCTCTGCTTCCTTACCGCCAGGCCATAAAAGGGCTTTTTCTCTGCGATGCCACCCTGCCTTGGAACCAGCAGACAATAGAACGAAACCTCTACAAACTGTGAGCCAAAACACACCTCTCTTTGCTTACGTTGTGGGTGTGGGGTATTTTGTCTCAGCAAAATAGGGAAAGAGACTAAGAAAATTTATATTTAACTTCTGAGGCACTGTCAGCTCTTTTCAATGTGGCCGAACCATTTTACATCCTCACCAACAAGGCGTGAGGGTTCAGTTTCTCCACATCCGAGCCAAACTTTGCTATTATGTTCTTAACTTATAGTCCTCTTGGTGGGTGGGAAGTGGTATCTCATTATTATTTTATCATCTCCCTAGTGACTAATGATATTGACCCTCTTTCCGTGCACATATTTGGAGACATGTCTATTGAGATCCTTTACTCATTTTAATTGGAATATTTGTCTTTTTATTGGTGAGTTGTAAGGCTTTTTATATTCTGGATACCAGCCCTTGTTAGATATGTGATTTGCAATTTTTCTCCATTCTATGTTTGGTCTTTTCACTTTCATGATTCTGTCCTTTGAGGTATGAAACCTTTTAGTTGTTACACAGACTAGTTTATCTAGTTATGGCCATTGCCTCCATATCTAAGAAATGTTACCTAATCTAAAGTACTATTACCTTCCTTCATAAGGTGGATGACTTTTACGGCTTTTAAAAGTGTCAGTTTTTAAAGATAAATACTGAAGTGTTACAGAAGAAAGAGAAGCCGAGGGGTTAGCTTCAGAATAATGGGGTAAGAGGATAGGCAACAGGTATGGGTGAAACAGGATTAGCCATGGATTAAAAATTGTTAAAGCTCAGTATAGTACATGGGGGTTCATTATACTAACCTCTTCACCTTCGGGAATGTTTAAAAATTTCCGTTAAAAATAAAACAAACACCAGGCATGGTGATACATGCCTGTAATCCAACCTACTTGGGAGGCTGAGGCAGGAGGATCCAAACTTCAAGTCCCACTTGGGCCACAGTGAGACTGTCTAAAAATACTAAAAGAGCTGGGGTATAGCTCAGTGGTAGAGTATCCCTCAATTCACTCCCCAGTCCTGCAAATAAATAAATAATAATAAATGGAATGAGCACATCTGGGGCCAGCACAGATTTTGGCCTCGGTGTCTGTGGGAAAGTAATGAACAAATCTGCTTTCTGAACAAGCTCCCAGTCTACCCCAGCGCACGACTCTTGGAGGAATTCTGCCACAGTGTGTGAGTTAGAAGTGAACAGAATGTCTCCTGTCCTGGCCTGGGATCTGCTCCAGACTCTCTCCTGGTGCTTTGGAAGGCCAGGCCGCGCCCTGGAAGCCGTGGTGCTGCTGCCCCTTCACCTGCACAAACCCTGTGACGTAGCACGGCGCCACTTAACATTGACTGACGGTGCAGTTCGGTTGCTGGGGAATTTAAATCTGACCCACTTAACATTCAGTATGAGCACTGCCACCAGAAAGGGGCAGAGAACCAAGATAAATGGCTGAACTCAAGTTTTAAAACTAATATTCTCCCTGTTTGTGCCTTTTGCTTTATCTCCATCAAGCACAAGTTCGTGTTGTCTTCAAACCAAATGTCAGCTGACTATGCAGAAAGTCACAAAAAATAACTTTTCATTTTTTACAAATAGCCATTCGACAGGAGCAGGTACTGTCTTTGAGAACACAATAGGAGAAAAGGTTTAGTTCCTCCTTCTAGATTTTTGGGGTAAAATTACAGGCCTCTGATCCTAATTTGGGGGTGCTATTTTAAAACCACATTTCCAGGCCGCTAACCCTGTGTTTAAACCCACGGGCAGCCCCCCAAGGATGCCCCTGTCGTGAAGCTGGTGCTCCCTGTTCGTGTTTTCTCCACAGAAGCCCCCATTTGCGCTTTGGAGTCCAACTGAGCCCCAGATTTCTGTGAGGCACCCTCTGAGCTCTTAAGCTGTGGTTAGATTGTTACTCGGAGCGTCTTGTTAGCTTGCTCTATAAAAAGTGCCTGGCATTATTTCTCCTCTGTGTGGAGCTCCCGCTTTAGCCTGTTCGGTTCATTCTCTTCACAATCCCTCAGCACAAAATTGCTCCGTAGACACCACGGGCTGGCACCGGACCTATGCAATCTAACTAAACAGCACACCTACAGATACCAAGTGCCATGTTATTCTGGGCCTGCGGGCATCGTGAAGAAGACAGGAACCATGCGCCCGGTGGGCTAGGAGAGCTCCCACCCAGTGGCTGTCTTACGGCCACGCAGCGCCCATGTTTATGGTCACTGCTTAGCTGTGGAGCTATGAATCCAGTTCAGGTTTGAAATTCCTTTTCAGCAGAACAAGCAAGAGTCTGTTTCTCACACAAACGAAAGCCCCATGCACCAGTGCTTGGCCAGCTGTGCCTTTCTGGAGAACTTGTGCGTAATTACTTCATTGCAAATTCACGTCGGGTGCCGCCAGGGAATGTCGGGGGCTGAGCCCCTTGTCCTGGCGCTTGTCCCTGCTGGTCCTCTTGGTACTGACTGTCACGCCGGTTAGACAGGAGAACTATTTCCTGGAAGTGAAAGAGCAAATTCCTCTCAGCATTCCTCGCAGAGTGAGAAACCGCTTCTCTTGAGGAAGGAATTGGAATCCTCTGACCATGAACCTTCACTCCTGCTCTCCCATCTGCTGGCGCTGAGAGTTTCGCGGTGGTTGGTTCTGTGGGTTAGAGTGACCAGGCAGGGAGCCGCTCCCACGGGTGCTGTGGGCACCGCTTGCTGGAAGGCCAGGTCCCGCTCTTTGCAGCTGAGGGCGAGGCACACGTGTGTGTGTGTGTGTGTGTGTGTGTGTGTGTGTGTGTGTGTAGATCTTCAAGCATAATCAGTTCAGCTAAGTATACGATGAATGTGAAAAAGAAACCACACACACACAAAAGGCGAGGTAGTGACCAAACACTGCAGCCCTCAACAAGCACAGCTGTTTGTGCATTTCCAGTCCAACCTGTGAATCCCACCTCTCTTTTCTTCATAACAGCATTAAAAACAAACTAGGAGTACCCCTGAACCAGAACCCCAGGGTCCTCCATAACACACCACTCTACTCTTGCCAAACAAAATACTTGTCAGGCCTTAAAATGGCGTAGAACTAATTCCACAGCTGGCAGTGTGTCATGTCCAACTTGTGGTGTTCCTTCCTAAGGTTAGGGAAATTCCATTCAAAGTCCCCAAATTCTTTTAGTCTCTTTTTGGCGTGTACCACATGTAGAAATTAATATAGCCTAATAGTTTAATTTTAAAAACTTATTCAAGAGCTACAGAGTGTTTGTCACAGCTATGTCTTGCTTCAAAAGCATCAAAACTGCATTTTTAAGATATTCTCTTCACAATCCCAAGAATGCATCGCTATGGGCTGTAATTGGCACACATGGGACCATTACCTTCTGTAGAAATTCACTTCCCCCTTAGATTTGATGTTAATTCAACTCCTGAGGCTGAAAATGCAAGGAAAGGGTATTGACTTTAGGCTTCCTTCTAGAATGTTCTTTCTACTCTCTTGCTACTTGATAAGCTCCACTCTCCCAAATTTTTCCTTGGACAAAAGGTTTATTTATTCAGCACACACCTACCCAACTCCAGGGGCTTCACACACATTATTTTACCTGATCTTCATGACACCGGGCAGCAGTTACGAGTCCCTGGGTTACAAACCAGAAAACCACAGCTCTGAAAAGTTTTTTAAAAATTGGTCTAGATGTCATAGCTGGTCAGAGAAGTTGGCTCCCGCGCTGGGCGTCTCTCTCAGATACTCGGCTGTCTCCCAGACCGGAGGTCACACACTTACCATCCAAGATAAAGAAGGGCTTCCTGGAGGAGGCGGATAGGGAGGTGATTCTCATTTGTTGTTTGGTTTTGGTTTTGGTTCTTTGTTATGCTTTGGTTTTTTGCGGGGGATGGTTCTAGGGTTAGAACTCAGGACCTTTGCACTGATCTACATCCCCAGTGCTTTTTTATTTTTTTTTAAATTTTGAAACAGGGTCTCACTAACTTGCTATATTGCCAGGCTGGGCTTGCACTTGTGATCCTCCTGCCCTAGTTTCCCACAGCGGTGGGATTACAGGTGCGCACCACCATGCCCAGAAGCGTGGTTTACACTCAGACACGTGGGAGTTTTCACACAAACCAGCGGGTCAAGTATCGAGGCTCAGAACCACACAGAAAACAAACAGAAACTCAATAGATGTAAGGCATCCCCGGCACCGGGCACAACCATGAACCTGTGCCGCTTACCTGATTGGTCTTTTCAAACGTGGTCCCGGTGTTGTCACATTTATTGAGCAGCTGCTTCTCCCCAGGACTTGCTCTGGGTGCCGAGGACGAACCTCAGACACATAATCCCTGCCCCACAGCAGGTGACCGCAGTGCGGTGAGGCCTCTTCTTCCTTTCCTACACCTTTTCGAGGAGCCCCAGAAGAGCGCCCCAGGAGAGGACTCAGCAGGGCCTGCAGCGGACGCCTGTGAGCACCACCCCCAGGCAGCGGCCGGCCGGCCGACCCGTCCCACTGCTGACAGGAGCGGCAGGCAGGCAGGGCGCAGGATCGGGGACACCAGGCCGGTGTTCCGCCCGGAACATGCATGTGCTTCGCCCACCCGCTTTGTTCAGAGCAGGGTCTGTCTGGCTCTTGGAAGTGCTCAGAGAGGGCGTGTGTGCGTGTGTGCGTGCGTGTGTGCGTGTGTGTGTGTGCATATATGTGTGTGTGAGTGTGTTCCGGTTGCTGGCGCTGGCTATGCGGATGGACAGGAGTTTTGCTCCGTTTGTGTGGCTACAGCAGAAACCCCGAGACTGGATCATTTCTAAAGAAAAGGCTTATCTCTCACGGCTTGAGCCTCGGGAGTGCGAGGCGCAGGCGCCGACGAGTGCCCTGGGACCCTGCCACGCCGGAGGCCGAGGCCGGGAACCACAGGCTAGACCCCGCCGGGCGCTCTGTCCTGCGCAGGTGTGGCTCCGTGGGGACGAGGCTCAGGGCAGGCCCCAGCACGGACCCCCGGTACCAGGCAGGAAAGAAAGGAAGGGAAACTGCAGGGGCCGTCCGGGTGCGCTGGCCGGGCTCGCGTGCAGCTCCGTGGGGCGGCCGCTCCATCCTCCCCGGCCGCGTGCCCTGCCGCGCTCAGCAGGCCGCACCCGGGCCTCACACGCGTCCCTAACGCCAGGGGCCCGGGAGGGGCTCTGACGCGGCCAAGGGTGGTTCAGGGTGCGCCTATCACGTTTGATTTTTCCATGTAAAATTGATCTGTTAGTTTAACTCTAAGCTGTGTTGTGTTCTTGTTTGTTTGTCGCGTCGAGGTCTCCCCAGGTCGTCCAGGTTGACCTCGAACTCTCCGTGTAGCTCAGTCTGGCCTCAGGCTTTCTGCCATTCTCTCACCTGCTGGGCGCTGGGATAAAAGCCGTGCGCCGCCACGCAGAAACTGACTGCGACTTTTTTTTAAAAATGCAGTTTTAACTGCTTAAAAAATATTTTCCTTGGTGCCCGTGGTGGTGCACAACTGTCATCCCGGCACTCGGGAGGCTGAGGCAGGAAGATGGCCATGAGTTAAGGCCAGCTTGGACTACACAGCGAGTTCAAGGGCAGCCTGACCTTCATAGCAACATCGTGCCTCAGAAAAACCAACAAACAGAAATGTTTCTCTTTTATCTTGACTTCCTAAAGTTCTGGGATCTGTCAGATTCATGCTTCCATTGTCAAAGGAGCAGTCCCGCCTGGTGTTTGGCTGTTGCTTTGTGTTTTCATGTTATTGAAGCAATGCGGCTTTGTACGTATAGTTTTTTATTAGCATGTGTTTGCATTACATGATGATTATAGTCCCTGTGGGGAGCTGATACATGCACATCACACATCTCGTTTCTTCTTTCAGCCCTTCCCCTTCCTCCCTCTCCCTGCCTTCTTGATTTCTTTTCCCTTTGAGAAAGTTCTACCTCCCTACTTCCTATTATCTATCTTTTATTTTGCTCTTTATTTATATTTTGGGTTTCTCCTATAAGAGGAACCATGGGGTATTTAAGCTCGTGTGCCTGATTTATTTCACTTAACATTATGGTCTCAAGGTGCATACATTTTCCTACAGATGTCTCAGGTTTATCCTTCTTTATGGCAGAGTAGTATTCCATTGTGTATAAACACGTTTTCTTTATCCATTCATCTGTTGATGGACGTATAGACTGCTTCCAAGATTTAGCTGTTATGATTTGTGCTGCTACAAACATGATACATGCTGTAAGTATGTGATGTGATGTCTTTAACTCTTTCAGGAAATACCTAGATAGGAAATAGCTGGATGGAATGGAATTTCTATTTTTAGTTTTTTGAGGCATCTCCATACTGATTTCCATAGTGGTTATACTAGTTTACATTCTTATTACATTCTTATCAGCAATGTAGAAAGCCCTCCCCACTCCACCCTTCACCTCGCCAGCATTTGTTGTTACTTGATTTCTTATGATAGCTGTTCTTTCTGCGGTGAGATGGAATCTCAGTGTTGTTTTAAGTGGCATTTCTCTAAGGGCCAGTGATGTTGAACATTTTTTCATGTATTTAGTGGCCATTTATACTACTACTTCTGAGAAGTTCCTATTCATTTTATTTGCCCATTTTTTGATTGGGTCTTTTATTTGGGGGAATATAATTTTTTGAGTTCTTTATATATTCTAGGTATTAGTCATCTGAGGAATAGCTGGAAAGAAATTTTTTCCTACTCTGTAGGTAGACTTTTTACCCTGTTGGTTGTTTCCTTTGCTGTGCAGAAGCTTTTTAGTTTAATATGTGCCCATCTGTTGAGTTTTGGTACTATTCCTTGTGCATTTGAGGTTCTGTTCAGAAAGTCCTTGTGTACACCTATGTCTTTAAGAGTTTTACCTATTTCATCTTCCAACAGATAAATGTTTCTGTTTTAATATTTAAATCTTTGATCATTTTGATTTTAGTTTAGTACGTGGTAAGAGATATGATTCTAGTTTTAGTCTTCTGCATATGGATAGCCAGTTTTCCCAGCACTTTTTCTTTCTTTCTTTCTTTCTTTCTTTCTTTCTTTCTTTCTTTCTTTCTTTCTTTCTTTCTTTTTTTGTCTTTTTGAGACAGGGTCTAGCTATGCAGTTCAGGCTGGCCTTGAGTTCAATTTATAGTCCAGGCTGGTCTCAAACTCACAATGATCCTCCTGCCTCAGCCTCCCGAGTGCTGGGATTACAGGCATAGGCCACCACACCTGGCCTCCCAGCACCATTTATTAAAGATGCTATCTTTCCTCCAGTATATGTTTTTAGCCCCTTTGTCAAAGATCAGGTAGCTGAATATGTCTTTTTTTCTTCTGTTCCCTGTTCTGTTCCATTGATCCACATGTCCGTTTTTGTGTCAGTACCATGCTGTTTTTGTCCCTGTAGCTTTATAATGTAACTTCAAATCTAGGATTGTGACGCCTCCTGCTTTGCTCTTATTACCCAGGATTGCTCTTGCTATTCTTCATCTTTTCTGTTTTTTTTTATTTTTAGTGGCATATAATTGTACTAGCTATCCAATTATCATCACTCTATTCAATATGCAGAGATATGCATGTGTCCCTGAATCTTGGGGTAGTCTTTTTTAACCTATTTTTCTCTTTCTACGTCTAAATATAATTTATATTCACCATCACATTCTTCTTTTGCTCATAATTCTTCCCTGGAAAAAAAAAATATTGAATGTAGACTTAGGCTGAACTTGAACTCCTGAGCTCAAGGGATCCTCCTGCCTCAGCCTCCAGAATAGCTGGAATGACAAGATGCGCACCACCAAATCCATCTTTCAGTTCTACAACACACAGTCCCAGTGCTGTCCACCTCATCTGCCCATTTCTCTGTTACTTCACATCCCTGTTTCTCTAACACCCTAATACTCTCCCTACTTCCTTACAAGTCTGTTTCTTGCCTCAAGTAGCAGGCTTTCTCCTGACTCCATTTCTCCCTCTCCCCGCTCCTCCCACCTCTGTCTAGCGAAGAGTGTTAGCCTGGGGCATTTTTCAAGTTCCAGCTTCCAATCCAGAAATTCCTCTTGGCTTGAGTTACCAATTATCAAAGACAATCTGCACCAACTGCTTCCCGAGTTGTCTAGATTTCTGTCTGCTCTCGGAAACCTGGCAAGCTCTGTCGCTGGCTGGCTTCCACGTGTGCATGTGAGATCAGCACATCATAATCGTGTCAAGGTCTTCGTTACCAAAACCTGGTTTACCAGCCACCTGAGAATAACACGCTTGCTTTTTCTTTTTCATATTTGATTGATAAATCAAAATACCTGGTCTTAAAGCAACTATTAAAGCACAACCCAAACAACACTTAGTAGTTTGTTTTAAATTCAAAGTTAAAAATAGATCATGAAGCAGTCTGGTGACACACGCCTGTAATCTCAGCACAGAACTCAAAAGGCTGAAGCAAGGAGATTGCTGTGAGTTCAGGGTAGGCCTGGAATACATAGTGAGGCCTTGTCTCAAAAAACAAACACCACCACTTTCTTTGTAACTATACAATTAAATACTTACTGTAAATTTAGATTAGCTCACATGTTTCTGGGTGACTTTGAAATGTCCGTTGTGTTATAGCAATTAATTTTGATAAACCAAGAGAGGGGGCACACATCTGTGGTCCCAGTACTCAGGAGGCTGAGACAGGAAGATTGCTGCAAATTTGAGCCCAGCCTGGGCTACACAGTGAGTGTAAGGCCAGCCTGAACTATGTAGTTAGTGTCTCAAAAAAGAAAGATTAAACAAAACCAAAGCCAAAAGCAAAAACAAAGCAAAGAAAAGAACACAATAGAGCGATAATATCCTTTTTTGAGATAACATCTTGCTGTAGAGTTCATACCAGCCTGAACTTCACCTTTCCAATGGGATTTTTCTTTTAGTTATAAACATAACAGCTCCTGCTCATGTTTGCATATGAAGAAGCTGCAGCCAACTCTACATATAATGAGATAAGCAAGTAGCTGCTGTCACAGCTCACTCGGCAGACGGAGCGGCTAACAGGGGATGTGGTAAGGAAAACAATCTGTCGCAGCAATTCTCTTAATGTAAAGTGTCAGCGTAAGAGTTCTGTAAACGCAAAATGTGATTCATATCTTCAGTGTTTCTTAAGCTCCTCTGGGAACAAATCTGAAACGATTGAGCAATACTGGCTTCGGCAACCACAGACCCTGTTACTCATCCGGAGAGCAGAGCGGCCGTGTGGAGAACGAAGCCACCTCAGCTCTCCTGGAGGGGTGGCCAGGCAGGTCCTTGGGGTCGGGCCGGGAGCCCTGGGTGCTCTCTGGGCCCTGGTCTCCCCGACTCTCTGTGGGAGGCTTCTGCCCAGTTTTCCACCGGGGTCTGTATTCCCAAATAGCTCAAAGGAAAGCATTAGAAATAAATTATAATCAGAGAAAGGTTACTCTCTTACAATTTTAATATTGGAAAATGTGGAAGAATTGGTATTTAATACTAAGGAACACACACACACAGTGAAAAGTAAGACTGTCGGGTATAGTGGCGCCTGCCTGTAATCCCAGCACTCGGGAGGCTGAGGCATGAACATGGAGAGTTTGAGGCCAGCCTGGGCTACACAGTGAGTGTTCACAAAAAAAAAAAAAAAAAAAGAAGGAGCTGGGTGTGGTGGCGCCTGCATGCAATCCCAGCACTCATGAGGCTGAGGCAGGAGGATCATTTCAAGTTCGAGGCCAGCCTGGGCTACAAAGTGAGCTCAAGGCCAGCCTGAACTGCATAATGAAACCCTGTCTCAAAAAAATAAAAAAAAAAATAGGAAAAGGAGGGAGGAGGGAGAGGAGGATGTAGAGGAGGGGGAGAAGGGAAGGAAGGAAGAGAAGGTGAAGAAGAAAATTTAAAGCTGTTCAGGGACAGGTGTGCTGCTCAGTGGCGGGGTGCTTGCCTCGCATGAGCAGGAGCCTGGTTTGATCGGCACCAAGACGCAGAAGTGGTTAAGAAGGTGAGTTATGATTCATGTTTCTGCAGAAATCTAGAAAATTAGAATGTATAAAGAAAACTGCTGGAACCTATTCAATAAAGACTTTGAAAATACAGGACATAAAACATTTTTGTTCATTCATGTACTACTTATAACTGTTTTTTGCTTTATTTGTTTTTTGTTTTACAATACTGGGAATTGAACCCAGGGCCTTCCCACTGAGCTACAACCCCAGCCCCTTTTTTATTTCTTATTTTGAGACAGTTGTTAATTTGCCTGGGCTGGGTTGCATTTATGATCCTCCCTGCCTCAGCCTTACAGAATGCTGGGATTACAAGCTTGCATCACTGTGCCCAGCTATAATTCTCTTAAAAATAATATTCCACTTTTCTACAAATCTGACTCCCAATCAATCACACAAGCGCTGTGAACAGTATGGAGGAATTGAGGCAGCAAGCATTGTTTAATCACTGAAACAGCTTTGACAAAGTCCTACTTCTCTGCAGGAGAAAACTTTTAGGCATAAGAAATGCAGTTTTGATAAGCTAAGTCAGTCGTTCCTTAACTAACAGCAGATAGCTCAAAATTAATAAAATGTAATGTATTACTTTTCTTTTTCTTTTGTCTTTTTGAGACGGTCTCGCTATGCAGTTCAATCTCTAAATAAATGAAACAATTAGTGTAACACATCTTCTTCCTAGCTTTCTAACCTTTCGTGATGTGACCCTACTGTACTTTTTTTTTTACTACTGCCTAGAGAAAATTGTTCTGCAGTTAGGCAGATTTACTAAGTCTCTACCACACTGATTATAAATAAAGGGATTTTTTTCCCCAAAAGCCAAAAATCATCTAAAGACCAGAGACTGCTTTCCAAATACTAAGGTGTAAAGAGGTTGTCAGCAGTCAGGCTGCATTCAGACAGCTTGGGGTAGGAATGGGGATTCTACTGGGAGCCCCAGGTGAACCCCTAAACTGTCCTGTCCCCACCAGTGCAGGAGCCTTGTGGGGGCCTCAGACGAAATATAAGACTCATGCCCGTCACCACGCACTAAAGTCAAAATGCATCAGAGGTCTAAATAGTAAAGCAGAAACACTAAATCTACTGGAAGAGAAAGGAGGTAGAAATCTTGAAGTCATAGGGGTAGGTACAGAGTTCATGAACAAAACGCAGACTGCACGGAAAACACTTCAAAGAATCAACAACTGGGATCTCACCTTATTAAAAAGCTTTTGCACAGCAAAAGAAATCACCAACAAAGTGAAAAGACAACCCACAATGTGGGAAAAAATTTTAGCCAGTTGTCTCTCAGACAAAGGACTTCTATCTAGGGTGTACAAAGAAATGAAAAATATCAAGTCCCCCAAATTCAAAGACCCAATCAAAAAATGGGCATCTGAGATGTATACACACTTCTCAGATGACGAAATACAAATGGCAAAAAAAAATGAAAAAATGTTCAACATCATTGGTCATTCAACAAATGCAAATTAATCGGCCTGGGGATATAGCTCAGCAGCGTAAGTGCTTGCCTGGCAAGCCTGAGGTCATGAGTTCGATTCTCGTACCAGCAAAAAGAAAAAAAAAAAATGCAAATTAAAACAACACTGAGATTCCATCTCACCCCCAGAAAGAATGGCTATTATCAAGAAATCGACCAATATGGGGGCTGGGGATTTAGCTCAGCGGCACAACGCCTGCCTGGCAAGCGTAAGGTCGTGAATTCAATTTCTGGTACTGGAAAAAAACCAAAAGAACCCCACTAAGATTGGAGGTCCCATTCAACTCAGCTATTCCCCTTCTGGGTATCTTCCCAGAAGAATTAAAAATGTCATACCACAGTGAGATCTGTGCACCCATGTTTACAGCAGCACAATTTGTAACAGTTAAATCTTCAAAACAACCCAAATGCCCATCAAATGAGGAATGGATAAAAAAGATGTGGTCTTTTTATGTAATGGAGTACTACTCAGTCATAAAGAAGGATAAACTCAAGACTTCTATAGGTAAATGGATGCAATTTGAGACCCATACTGATAAGTGAAGTCAGACTCACATGTGTAAACATCGCATTGTCTCCCTGCTGTGAGAACCTGAAAGAGTAAATCAATTCTAAAATGTACAATAGATATTGTGAAATGGGAAGAAATTGTTCAAAAGAAAAAGGAACTAGGATGAGTGAAAGGGGAAAGGACAGTAGTGGAAGGGGAAAAATGCAACTGAGTTATACTATTAGTGTCTCTTAGTTCATTAAAAAGGAAGGTGTGTGCTAATGTCAATTGGAGACGTTTTTATGCTCATATCTTGCATTCTGAGCAACTATTTTTTTTTCTGAGCAACTATTTTAAACATAATAACATGTAATGTATTATTATCATTCTCCTATTGTTTTATGATGAAATTTCGTTTTATCCTTTTTCCATAAAATGAAATTTTAAAAAAATATAAGGAAGTTTGCAGGAGTGGGGGCGGGCCCTGGCTTCAATTCCTTGTATCACAAAGCAACAACAAACTTAGAATTAGTGCAAGGGAGTTAATGCGGCCTCCGTTTCCTTTTTCGTACCTACATCACAGTTGTGCCTAGAGATTACAGAAAGGGCTTCATGGTTTAGTATTTCTAAGCTCTGCAGTGAGATCTACGAAGAGTCCAAGACAACTCTTCCATCTCCAGGTTACTGGGCCTTCCTGCACTGCTTGATTCTTTCTGTTCTATTAAAGGGGTTAATAATGTGGTTGTTTTGAGGGTTGAATGAGATACTGCACACGCTCTGAGCAATACACATACGCGATATACGCACATGCTATGCTAACTTGTACACGTCAGCTTTGCTGCTCCAGCAGGTTTTGTGTTTTGCTTGCCCTTTGTAAGCTCTCTCCCCTTCTTAGCTGCGTACAGTAGCAGGCATATTTATTTAGCTGATTATTTCATTAAAATTTTTTGGGGTAACTATCCTGCTGTAGAAGTATCAAGGATTATAAGACAAAAGTCACCCAGAATCACTACATACAGAGACTCCCACTTCTAACAAGGGGCTGTATACTATTTTGGAGTTTAAAAATGTATACATGCATGTCTAGTGATCATTTGTTCACAAAATTAGATACTATTTTGTGTTGTGCTTTTGTCTTCTTGAACATATCAGAATGTGAGCTCCATCAGACAATGAATCTAATGATTTTGTTCACTGTGGCAACCCCAGCGCCTGGTTTAGTATAGGTCTCAGGGCAGATACTTAAAAGACCAACAACTACTATCAAAGAACGGGAAGGAATAAATGACTTCCTGTCACTATCCACAAAATCACTAATCATTACATTCTTCCCCGTGAGGGTGTCACAGTTTCTCCAACCAAGCTCTATCTGGGAAATTTGTTTCCAGTGTGTCTCTATTCTCAAATATATGTATTTGAAATACTTTAAAAGATGCTTTTGGGCCACTGCTGATACCACCGCGGCTCGCTCGCGCCCCGGAAGCTGCCCCTTCCCGGGGTCATGAGGCAGCAAGACGGCGTCTGCCAGCTGGGTCGTCCAGGCAGTCCAGCCACACACACCATTAATAAGGTTCCCTGACAGAAGAGACAATCCTAAACCCGGTGTTCTCAGAAGCTCTGAGATCAGCAGGGATCCCACTTCGCTCTTCTGTAATTTCACAGCATTCTAAGGGGAGTAAATCACCGGAGTTGCTGATGCGTCCAGGTCCACCAGACACTGCAGGAATAATAAAAACGCTACCTCAGAAGTACAGAAGGAAACTAGTATCTCAAGAGGAAATGGAGTTAATCCAACGTGGAGGTCCAGAGTAATGACTGTGGCCGATGTTTGTCATGAGACAAAAGAATTATCTTTATAATGAAGGACTTCCAAAATGACATATGAAAAGTTTATATTAAATAACCTTAATAAATATTCTGCAAAAAAAAATACAGAAAATTTAGATGGATAACTGGACCTTCTAATTTATGTATCTTTGTCAGCTCCTCCACAAGCTTACCTAATTGTTTACATACTTTATACTTATTAAAGCATACATTTGGAAGTGCTAGCCTATTAATTTACTCTTGATTTTCAGTACCAGTGACAAACTAGGAAAAGCACACAATGTCTAGTAAACTATAGATTTCCTGTGATCTCACTTTTCTTTCTGATTCTGTTTAGAAACAGAAAAAACTTACCTGATAGAATTACTGCCTGAGGGAAGTAGTTTTCCTGGAATTAGAAGAGGGTTGGTAAAATAACATCAACACTCTTCTTAATTCTGTAACGTTTTTTCATTCTCGAGGTTACTGCAGTAAACTGGAGTAAGCATATCTTACCGTAGATGATCAGTATATAACCCACGACTGAGATGAAGACCTGGGAGACAGTTCAAAAAATGTACTTGTACCCTTTATTCAGAAAAAAAAGTCAGTATAAAATGGAAAATACAGATCAAAATGAATATAGACAGGAATAAATGCATTGCTGGAAATTTCAGTTAAAAGAAAAGATGCTTTTGAAAGAGGCACAAAGAATACTGTAGCCCACATTAAAGGGACTCAGTTGCTCACAAGCAACTTTTAAGATTTTGGCAGTTTTGCCTCTGTTTTTATATAAAAGAAAGCAAGCACTGCGGACAAAGTTGAAGTCTTCATTTTTCTCTCCTTCGTGCATTCTCTCTCCCCGATTCGCTACAGGCAACAGCTGTCGTGACTTTGGTTGTGTGCCCTTGCAGTGCATGTCGGTACTCATATGAAGTATGTGATCAGCATAGGTTCTGGGGGGTTATATTTATAAATATGGAATCATAGTGTATATATAGTTCTTTTTTTCATTCGCACTGGTATTAAATTCTGTCTGCAATCACTTAGCCTTTGACCAGTCGTCTACTCAGCTACTATAAATATTCTTTTTTTTTTCAATTTAGCTACAGTACATATTCTGTCATCTGCATACCACCTTTTATTTTACTACTCCTCTAATCTCGGGCATTTAGGCTGTTTCCTGTATTTTGCTTGTGTAAACAATGCTATAACGATCAATGTAACTACACAATTTTTATTATTTTCGTCACAAATTTCAAAGTCCTTTTGGGTTAGCTTTTGTCCCAGAGAGAAAATACCTGAGCAAGTCAATGTGAAAGGAGGGAAGATTTATTTTGGCTCCTAGCTACCATTGTTGTTTTGGGGCTGCAGAAGCCAAAACAGCTTGGTTGGGAGTGCGCAGCTGCCAGGAAGCTAAAGGAGGAGGGGCCAGCGTCCTCCTCAGCGGGCCGGTGACCTACCTTCCTCTCACCAGGCCACACTTCCTAAACACTCCAGCACTCCAGGTAGGGCCACAGGCTGGGAACCACACCCTACATACGTGGGCTGTTGGGGGATATTCAAATCCAAACCCTAACACCATTAAATCCCTTTTTCTTTATAGTGGTCTTCATTTGACCGGTTTGTATTATGTATGTATGTATGTATTGTCTTTTTCAGACAGGGTCTCCCTATGCAACTCTGGCTGGCCCTGAGCTCACTTTGTAGCCCAGGCTGGTCACTCTCGATGATTCTCCTGCCTCGGCCTCCTGAATGCTGGGGTTACGGGTGTGCACCATCACGCCCGGCTGACCAGTTTTTTAAACCTATGTTTATATATCTGAGGGCGGACACGGAGGACTGGCAGCCAGCCCTGTGGCTTAGGGACTGGGGCACAGAAAGCAGAGTCGGCGTAAGAGGGAGAAAGTCCGCAGGGGGACACGGCTGGAGCTCGGGTTTCGCAGCGCTGCGGTCCGGGCTTTGCTCCAATCCCGGGCAAGGTGTCTGGGGCACACAGGATGGGACCGACCGGACACCGAAGTGAATCCCAGACTGCACGACCACGGCTCGGTTACGGGAGATCAAGGCGCAGAGCAACCAGGACAGAAGTGCGGGAGGAGTGCCGGGAAGAGCGGGGGCTCCGCGGGACCAGGCCGAGGACACAGGCCCGGGCCGAGCAGCCCTGAAGCAGTTAAAGCCGTGCGGGCCGCGCGGGCTCCGCGGCGCACGAGCCTCGGGTTCGCGCCCGGCCCGGGCAG
>NW_004955497.1:1749776-1772319 GCF_000276665.1 Chinchilla lanigera | reverse complement strand
GCCCGGCCGGCGTCGGGCAGGTGCCCCTCGCTCGCACCTGGGGCCGTGCGCGGGCCCGCGCGGGGTCGCCGCTTTCGAGCCCTGACTCGCGTGACTGAGCTCTTCTTTAGCGGGCTGTGGGGCTGTGGGAGTCAGGGAAACTCGCCTGCGTCGGGACGCGGGAGGACAGCCCGTGTTCAAGACTATGACTAACACGACGTCACGTCGCTCACCCGCTCGTAAAGTTCCCTCGTTGTCCGTGTGTGAAGCGAGTCCGCCAAGGTTCTTTGTGAATTGCGAACGTTCGGGGCACTTCGAAATGTCAGGCGGTTTAAAGCCATACCCGAGTGGAGCCCGTCAGGCGGGATTTCGAAGGCAGATTACTGACACCACGGGCCGGGGAACTGCGGGGGCTCTCCTCATCTCTCTACACCTAGTTTGAAGGTTTGATACATGTAAACTGCGGCAGTGTCTCCTCCCTCAGCACATCACCGCGGTGGTGGGAGGAACTTGCCTTCGGAGGGAGGGGAACGCTTTTACAATAAGACGCCTTGTTGTTCTAAATGCCGTGTTGCCTCTAGCCAGCCTTGGACCCCTAAAGCCCACAGGAGGGTAGGTTGGGCGACGAAGCTGATAAATCCTCCCGCAAGGTCCAGGAAGGGCCTGGGAAGCTTGGGGAGTGGAGTGGGAGGGGATGGTGTTCCGTTTTGCCGTTGCTGAGTTTTTATTAGTCCGTGATTGCAGGACACGGTGATTGTATTCACTGTGGGTAATTGGTGTCTGAGCGTGAACATCTCAATTCCTTTTCCCGTTCCCTGCACTGCCCTGGTGGTGTTTTGTATTGCAAAAAAGAGACCAACTGAGTTTTTGAAAAGCTGCTTTTGTATTTATGTAATGGTTAGAATAACAGGAAGCTTCTGAACAGTGCTTCTTACTGACAGTTTAAGGTAGTCGTAGGTTTGAGGAAATATGGAAGATAAGTTCAATCCATTTACTTAGTCTTCACTAAATCTGCGCTCGAAAGGGTTAAATATCCGGATCCTCGAATGAACGGGTCAGGGGTGATGGAGGCTCCGAATCGCCCTCCTTTCAGAACAGCGTGTAGCTTGTGCTTGCTCAGGACAGCCTGGGCCTCCTGATCGAGTCGCGGTATGCCAGGCAGGCCAGGTGATGCGCCGTGGGTGCTGGCTCTGCGGTTGGAATGCAGCGCTGGTTGGCTGCTGAAGTCACCCAGTGGATGTCAGCGGCCCTCGCGGTCCCTGCAAGGCTGATGTCATTTGATTTGTTGTTTCATGGTGAAAGTGTTAGTGAAGTGATGTTGGAAATGGAGATAATTGGTGGTGAAGCTCGGATTAGGGTGGAAATTTGGCCTTGCTTAATGTTCGCCATTCACGCTGCAAAGACTTTATGTGGGTTACTGTGTAGACCCCGTCGGCTTCATTGTGAGGAGTGGTTTTTAAAAAGTTAATTAGCAGATTCTTCGTGTGTGTGTGTGCCAACATTAGGACTTTTTGTGGAGGAAGGAAAAAAGTGCGTATTTTTTAGTGAGCAGTGGTGTGTATTTGTTAACGCGTGTATAACACAGGTCGGTGAGCTCTGAATCGGGATGGTAAGGATTTTAAAGAGTGCAAGTTGGATGGAATGAGCAGCTCTCTGGATCACGAGCCCCTCCGCCTTCAGGCAGTTTCCTTGGGCGGGAATGCTAAAGGGAGAGCCTTCGATTACTACCTCTGGAGTTCACGCCTGTTTCTTTATCACTGTCCGGATGGCAACGGCCCCTGCCCCAGTGTTGGTGGCCTGTTCCTCCCTCTCTTCCATGCCTCAGCCTTTTCACAGGAAGTCCACACTAAGAATAGTTTCAGGCTTCCTCCATCGAGTCAGAGCCCTCCGACCTCTCCAGTTTGGTGAAATACTGCTTTCTCTAGAAGGCTTTCTTTTTGTTTGTTTTCCGGTACCGGGAATCGAACTCATGACCTCCCGCTTGCCAGGCAGGCGCTGTGCCGCCGAGCTAAATCTCCAGCCCCAAGAAGGCTTTCTCCAAATAATCTCAACACCGCCCTGAAGAATTGTGCTCCTTGGTAGAAACAGGCACATGCCATTGTCCGGCCCTGGGGTGGTCACAGTATTTCTTTTTTAATTAAGTGTATGGTACATCTTAGATATACATAATGATCGCATTCACCAGAGGCAGTTTGTACCTGTGCATGATATATCTTTTTTTTCCCCTTTCCTCTATTCTCCCTCCAAGCCCTCTTTCCCTCCCGATTTACAAAAGCTTAGGATCCATGCTTTCCTTCTTTTCTCTTTTTTTCTTTTCCTTTCCTTCCTTTCCCCCTCCCTGGTTCCCCTTCCCATTTGAACACTTTCTCCTATTTCACAATGTCTACTACACATTTTGGTCCTTACCTACACTTGGTTTCTCACACCAGAGAAACAGTCAGTATTTACATGTGGGTCTGATTTATTTCGCTGAAGAGTATGGTCTCAGGGCCCATCCATTTACCTACAAATGTCCTAAATGCATCCTTTATTGCTCAGTAGTACTCCATTGTATAAAAAGACCCCACATCTTTGCCCGTTCATCAGTTGTTGGGCATTTGGACTGTTTCCATGATTTAGCTGTTCCAAACTGTGCCGCTGTAGACATGGGTGGGCCGCAGGATTTCTGACCTCCATCCATAGCAGTAATTCTCAGATGGGGCGGGTGCTCTGCCTGTCTTGTTGGGGTGTATCCAGAACTTGGAGAGTTGGGTGCCAAGGAGGCAGGGGCATGTTCAGGTCCGAGAACCCCTGCTGGTGTGGTAGTGACTGGAAGAACATTCTTGCTGATCAGCTGCCTGCTTGTAAGGAACCCTGCAAAGAACTAATAATAAATTTATCTACAACCTGGTCATCCTGTTGAGCTCTTGAGTACAAATTTCTGTGGGTCGGATAATTTTTACCATAGAGATTTGCATAATATGTACTGTGTAGATAACTTGAAGTGTTTCATAGGGAAAGTGGTGAATGTAGGGAATGTGGTAATCTCTTCCCTCCTAGACTCTGGGCCTATTTAGAGGAGAGACACTGTCTTATTAGGGCGATAGCTCTAAGGTCCAGTGCAGTGCTAAGCCCGAGGCCCTGTGACGATGCTGTGGTTGGACAGTGGGAGTCCCTCTGTCTGCAGTGTTTCCCTGAATCTCCAGAGGAATGCAGTCACTGCTCTCCTCAGAGACCCTCATTCTGAGGGGAGCCCTGCCTGCGGCTTCCTGGTCTGGCTGGTGCTGGAGTGGGAACGTCCAAGTGGTGGTTTATGATTCTGACATTTAGCATCTGGCTCCAGGCCTGACCCCTCTGCCTGATTTAGTTTGAGCCTTGGTAGTTAATTATAGTAGGGATATGATTTAAATAATAACTGGAGTTTTAGGTCCAAGAAATACTGTTTTTAAAAATGCCAGCATGTGTCGTTAGTGCGGGCCCCACAAGACATGGGTTTGGTTGGTTCCTTTCCATAGTTGGTTTGCTTCCATGGTTGGTGCTTGATGTGTGTTTGGCAGCCGTGTGGGTTTCTGAAGCACTAGGAGAAATTAGAATAAAAATTCTTGACCATCTGATAGCATTTTCCAGGATTGGCTTGAGAATTGGAATTGGTTTTGATATGACCAAATTAAAGGGCAGCTTAAAGTATGGCTCTCACATTGTTTACATAAGCCACCTAGGCAAGCAGGGCAGTCAGCTCCACATTCAAGAAGGAAGTGTTTTTGTTTTGTGGGTTGTTACAGTTTTTAAATTTCAGTGTCCTGTAGTTGCTTTTAATGTATACTTCAGTCTATTGGTGATGCCAAACAAATTTCAAAAATTAAATTCATTTTACTTCATATCCCCATTTTTTAAAGTTCACATCCCTGAGGGTCCTATTTATAAAACTCCTGATGAAAGGAAATCTGCCACATGTAAAATCTTGTTAAAATGTAGTCACTGTTTGACCTATGAGTGCTTCAACTATCTTCAAATGAAGCTTGAATGACAACCTTTGGGCTGAGAAAATACTTCCGATCTTTGTGAACCTGAAGGGAAGTTTCATTCTTTCCGAGTGTCCAGAGAAGAACACAGGTGAGCGGGTGGAAGGAGGGAATCCTCAACCTGCAGGTGCTGGTATAGATTCTCTTAAAAAGACCAGGACAAAGTAGGACATCCTTCTTTCCAGTGCTTCTGCAAGACTGAGATGGAAAGAAAGTCAGAGCAGGGCACGGTGTCTTTCTCTCCACGAGGACACTAAAGACAACCATCGGGTAGATTTTTACGGGGTGTCAGAATCGTCCTTTCAACCTTTCTGTAGGTTTGAAAGTTTCTGTAAGAGAATGTGGATGGGGAGAAAGGAGAGAAAAGAAAAACCAAGACTGCTGACCCTGCTGCTGTTGAAGGGCCAGCACTCTGGTAATTCTTAGCTCGTGTGGAAATACAGGCACCAACAACAAGTGCTGGTCTCGTCTGCCCAGGGTGATCTTAGGAGTGGGATGTCTGTGTGACACGTGGCTGCTCCATGGCCACTGTCTCCCTGGGGTGCCTCACTGTCGTGCAGTGGGGAGCAGTAGGTTAGGGGTGTGCTGCTGCCCTTGGAGTTTAGACCTCTCTGTGGGTGGGGACTTTGCCCTGTGTCTGGGGTTGGCCTTTTATTTGTGTAGTGGTGTTTAGAGAAGGAATCAGTATCCAAACACTAGGTAACTAGATATGAATAGTTAGATGACTCGTTCCCCCTTTTAAAAATTGAGGTGAAACGTACATACTATTTTAACCATTCATAAATGTATGGTCCAGTTACGTTAAATGCATTCATGTCATCACCGCAGACTGTTTCCTCCTAAAACTTTTTCATCAACCTCTTAAGCAGTAACTGTGTTCTTTGTGCTCCTGGTAACTTCTATTGTCCTTTCTGTCTCTTGGTGTTTGCTTAATCCCAATAACTCACAGTAAGTAGAATCATACAGTTTTTGGCATTTTGTGATTGGCTTCACTTAGCATTGGTCCTCAGTCTCTGTGGCCGGTGACAGACAGGATGTCCTTTTTATGGCTGAGTACTTGCTTTAGAGTCACCTGCCCTGATAAGGGCACACATACGTGTGTCAAGCACGTACTATTCTGCAGGGTCCACCTGGTCTCCCTGCTACTGTTCCTCAGAGGCCTGCCCAGCTCCCACCAGCCGGTGGGCTCCCTTTCCAGGTCCCTTAGCCGGATGTGTGTGCTGGTTGTGACGTGGGGTATCCGGACAGGTCTGTGCTGTGAGTGGCCAGCTCTGCTGTGCACGGCCCTCTAGAAAGCTTCCTGGGACAGCTGTGGGTGTTGCCCAGTAACAGGGTAGCACAGGTACATGAGGGAGAGCACCTTGACGCATCCTGCCAGACACTGCACCAGCCGCCATGGGCTCTGCCTGTAGCTAAACAGGATGTGTTTGACATGGGGAAGCAGCCCGTGAGGCGTCGCCCCGTGACAGCCTTAGAGGCAGTGGCACCACGTGGCGCAGCAGGGTGGGCACAGGCTAATGTCCACCGGGCAGGAAGGGTGCGTCCATTATGGGAGATGCGGGCAGTGGGTGGCGGTCGTCACTGGGCATCGCCGGCTCGCATAAGCAAATGCGGTGTGTGCAGTAGGGGACAGAAGGCACTGCCCGCATCGTTCCATGGGTAGGAGGTGCGCGAGCTGGTCGGCCTAGCTCGGCACTGCAAGTCGGGAGCCTGGTCCCTGTTGGGTGGCCGCCCGTGGGAGCAGGGCGCCTGGGCCGCGGGGATGGTGTTTGCAAGAGTGCTGCTCTCAGTGAGCACATGCCGGCCTTACGATTGTGGGCTCTCAGTGTGTGTATTAGGTAAAAGGGTCACCCCAGTGCCTTATGGCCCCCAGTGCCTCCCCTTCTTAGGGCAAATTCAAGGGAGAGCTTTGAAGCCTGAGAACTCACCAGGGTGCCCTCAAGCTCCTGCCCAGTCTCCTCCGTCTGCTGATGGGACTGGGCAGAGGCGCTCCAGTCCTCTCTTTCTTTTTAGGTACTGGGAATCGAACTCAGGACCTCATGCTTGCCAGGCAGGCACTGTGCCGCCGAGCTGCATCCCCAGCCGAGTCCTCCTGTCCTAGCTTTAACATGAGCTTTATCGTGGCTCTTCTTCTTCACCCTGGACTGTCGCGCCTACAGCCCTTGCCCTTTCGGAGTCAGCGGCTGGCCCTTCCTTGCAGTCTGCCAGTGTCACTTGATGGAGATGAAGCAGCTCCCCTAGAAGTGCCCTGGGGGGATGTGAGCCTCTGGCTCACCTGGTGGCTCCCCATCTCCGCCTGTGCCTGTAACCCTAGCCCTCTGGCCACGGTGATGGAGGACCAGGAGCCCCGCGCCTTCCTGAGGCTGCTGCTCCCCAGCCTAGCACCGCTTGTCTGCTTGGAGTGGTGACTCATCCCGGCCCTCTCACCCTCCCTCAGCTTCCAGACTCCACTCCACAGGGCAGTTCCGCATGGGGCCGCTGCACCCCAGGCCCCGGTGGCCCCACAAGAGCCCCCTGGCAGATCCTGAGTGTGTGTTCTTTGCCTCTGCTTCCCTCCAGCTGGGATTCACTTCTTCCCAGTGCTCAGACTGGTTGTCTCTACTGCAAGGCCATTAATGACTTTCCTGGATTCCGCCCTCGCTGGTATGAGTCCCTCTTTGTTTGGGGTGGGTTTTTTCCCCCAAAGCTATTTATCTGCCTCCCTCACCTTCAGCTGTCACTGGACTGCAAACTTGCTGAAGGAGAGATTTTTTTTTTCTTCCTCCTCTCAGTGCCTGGGGCTTAGGAGGCATTTGATAAACAACTCGGAGGTGGAGGGAGGTACCTTGTTGACCGGTGGGCAAGGGATGAATGGGTTCTGTGTGCTCTGTTTGTTGTGAAGGTGCAAGGTGGTACGGGATCTCGTCCTCTTTGTTTTAGGTTTCAAAGAAAGGGAAGAAGGAAGTATCGCACACCAGGTGCTCTGCGCACATTCCTACCAGGAAAGAAATAGCTCTCGTGCTTTTCCCCAGACATCCTCCATACGTGCTTAGCAGGCCCTGAAGATCCCTCCACTTTTGCTGGAATGTGAGCTTATGGTTTCAGAAAGTTAGGTCTTTCAAAACAGATGCTCAGACCACGAAGTCACTGGAAGTGAGCATGGTTGCAGGACGCCCATTTTACATCGGTTAAGCAGAGCTCTGGGCTCGGGGCCTGGCCAGCCCGGGCCCAGGGGAGTATCTGCTGTCCCCGGGTCGCAGCCTGTTGGCTCTGCAGCCTCAGTCAGTTCCAGTGCCTTTAAAATATCAGAAGTCGTGTGATAAGTAGGATTTCATGTTGAGAAAGTCAGGTTCCTACCTTCTGGGTGAAATCTTTCCTCAGTTACACTGAGAAAAGTAGTTAGTTAGAATCTTAAAGACCACTGTCCCGTCTAAGGAAGGAGAGTAGTCATTGTCATGTCATTTCCGAGTGTCCCTTTTGCTTACAGTCATGTAGTAGATTCGTGTAAGTTAATTCATAGAAAACTCAGGGCACAGTGCCTGGCAAACAGTAAGTAATGGATGAACATTAGTTACCGTTACTTATTTTTCCCATGTGTGAAAACAGTTACGAAGCAGGGCCTCATTTAAGTAATAAGGGTCCTTTGATGCTTAAACTCCAGACCCTTCTGCCTCTCCTCTCTGGAAAGGTGCTATTTTTAAAAAACAGATTTCCTTGGTTCATTAAAACCGTCAAGTAAAGCATATTTGTCAGCACCCCTGCCGTCAGAGCACTCTGGACGGCTGAGGAAGGAGGGTTACAAGTTCAAGCCCAGCCGGAGAAATTCAGAGACTTAGTGAGACCCTGTCCCAGAGGAAAAAATAATTTAAAGGGCCGGAAGGGATATAGCTGAGTGTGAAGGCTCAGTACCTGGGTTCAATCCCCAGTACCACCAGTAAATAAATAAATACCAGCAAAAAATAAAAAAATAACGAGAGAGAGAGAGAGAGAGAGAGAGAGAGAAAGAGAGAGAGAAAGAGAGAGAGAAAGAGAGAGAGAAAGAGAGAGAGAAAGAGAGAGAAAGAGAGAAAGAGAGAAAGGGAAAGAATCATTCTCCCCGGGTCTGTCTTTGGCTTCTGTGGAATAACAGGTAGTGGGTGAGGACAAAGGACAGGAAGGCAAGGGTGCCGCCCATGAGGCCTTGGCGGGGTGTGCGGCATCTTGGTCACCGGTGGGCATCCCTGCAGGTTCGCACAGCGAGTTATGTGAGAAGCCGCACAGTGGCGGGTATGAGGGTTCTGCTTGTTTAAGATACTCCTCAGCTTGTGGTAGGGGTTCCTGGTAAACCCGCAAGTTGGCAGGATTGAGGTGGAAGACGTAGTTGCTCCCCCAGCCGGCCTCGGTGCCTAGCGCAGCGGCCTGCTTCCCCTCGTGACTGGGAGCTGCGTCGCCACTGCTGCCCAGCGTCAGGAGACCTGGAGTGCAGACCAGCACATCGCTGCACCGTGAAGCACGGTCTCCGTCGAATGCCTGTCACGTCCGTGCATCCTGAAGTTGCAGTTACAAGCCAGACCCTCCAAATCGGAGGCCACCAGTGCTGCAGGTCCAGCTGCTCCCTCTCAGTGCTCAGCAGCGCGGCTCCAGGCAGGTGTCTGTTGCACACACGGCCCGATGCTAGGTGCGGCAGGAGAGGACCTCTGGCCAGCTCGCTGCCGGCGGCAGTGTCAGGTTGGGCTGGATTTTGGCTTGTGGATGAAATAGCAGAGTGCTCGGTGAAGTCGTGGGCTAGGGTGAGGCTACTTCACTATGGAGAAGTACGTCGCACCTCTGGTTCTACACAAGGAGCTCGTTTCCATGCCAGTCACAGGTGGTCTGCACTACTCGCTGGTATGGGACAGCCACGCGCTGCTGATGGGTCCCATGTGCTCTTGAGAAAGAAATTGCCGTATGCTTTTACCAGTCCCCATCCATATAGCTATCAATTTCGCCCTTCCTTCCCCTTCCCTCCCCTCCTTTCCCTTCCCTTCCCTTTCCTGTGTGTTCGGGTCAGAATACTAAGTGGACACCATGTAAAAATCCAGGAAGAACCCTACCTTCAGCCCACGGTGTGTTGTGTGGGGAAGTGCTTTGATGCAGGACACCCTTAATGCAAAGCAAGTTTTGTGACGGCTTTCAGGCAAATTGGGAGGGCTTTCTGAGGAAACTTTCTAAATATAAGAGGGGGTCAGAGCCAGCAGGTGGGTAGAGAAACGGGGAGAACCGTGAGATGAGGGACAACAGTCTGGACCACGAGTTGATCGGCTATTGGGACAAGCGAGAAATCCATGTAGAAAGTTTAACCCTAAGTACTAAAGCGAGGATTTTAAAATAAGTATGTATATATATGTATATATTGGTCTGACAAGATGATCCGTTTAATTGAAAAACCTGGAGAGTCCTGCTTCACTCCCCTGGATGAGAGGGCCAGAGAGACCAGACGCGTACATCACTGCATGTACGCAGTGATGGGATGGTCTTCACGGGCAGAGACCTCAACAAAAGCAGGGCCAGGGCTGCGACACATTTTGTCCCTGCCAGGCCCAGAGCCTCTCCACACAGCTCCTGGTGTGGAGAGTGTGCACACTGAAGTTGGTTCCACAGCCCACAGTGACACTGGCACAGCAGGAGCCGGGAAGGACTTGGTCCTTCACCGTGCTAGGATGTTCTTCCAGATATGTGTAGCGAGCGGCCCACAGCACCCCAATTTTATTGCAGCTTGTCCAGGAATGCAGCTGTGTCATGGCTCTCCGTTTCAGTGTTTGGTAACTCTGCTGCTGGAAGCCCTTATTACACTCTGATATCCCCTTGTCTCTAAAAACGTAGCTGGCAATGGCTGTGGCCACCTCCACTGGGATAATAAGAGACAGGAAGGTGGCAAAGGTGATCACACGACAGTAGTTCTCCTTGCAGGCCACACAGCAGCCCACAGAGGTCACCAGGAAGAGGAAGCGCCATTGTGCTGGTGATCACAGGCAACGGGGTGCCAGCTGCAGCCCTGGGAGTCCTGCTCCCGCTCAGGATAGCCTGACCACCATACCCACAGTGACAGTCCCACTGCGCAGCCTCGGAACGCACCGCCAGCAGAACAGATAGCAACAGCTTGACGCGTTCCATTTTGCTTCCCCCGCCATGGCTGCTAGGCCCTACCCCCAGAATAAGTTTGCTGACTCCTGTAGCAGAAAAAGAATTTTCAGGAGTTGGCAGTGAGGAAGCATGGAAAAGATTTGTTTTGAAAGAAAAAAAGCACATACTCAGAAGGGAGTGTGGGCGTGCAGAGAATGAGACACCATAGTGAAATATTTTAAATGAGCTATCAATTGTTCAAACTGCTTTTCTTACCCTGACTTTCTATATATATATTATGGAGATTTACTTGATGGTAGACTACATGTTACAGGGAACATTTTGGAACAGATGTCATGTGCTCTGACCAGAGTTGAACAGTATTTTTGTCGCTTCTAGGAGTATTTCTGAGATCATTGTCCATTTCTGAAAAGTAGCACTAACATTGCATGAAAACCACAAGTGAACATTTTTCTCCTATTTATTTTCTTTTTCAGAGCGATGGTATTCAAAATGAAGATGCCGGAAATTTTTAGTTCTTCATAGGAACTACAAAAATTGAAGGAAAGAACCTTTTCAAAAGGAGATTGTTTTGAAAATATGTTTACAACTAACTGATACTGTACAGCTTTTAAAAAAAATAATAAAACACTCTGAGAAGATTATATTTATGGTAAAAGGAAACTGGACTAACAATGAGGCCAAAGACTTTTCCTGCCACAGCTTACTCTGGAAATAGCCGGCAGCGACTGCAGGAGATCCGCGAAGGGCTGAAGCAGCCCTCCAAGCCTTCCTCTCAGGGGCTGCCCATGGGACCAAACAGTGAGGCTGCTCTGGATGCCAAAGTGCTGGGGAGCAAGGACGCCGCCAGGCAGCAGCAGATGAGAGCCACCCCAAAATTTGGACCTTATCAGAAAGCACTCAGGGAAATCAGATATTCCCTGTTGCCGTTTGCCAATGAATCAGGCACTTCTGCTGTTACTGAGGTCAACCGGCAAATGCTGCAGGAGTTGGTGAACGCAGGGTGTGACCAGGTGGGTGCAGACTTCCTGTGGCTTCTGCAGGGACAGTTACAGTGGGTGGCCGGTGCGGGGGACAGCAGGGCACCAGAACCCTTTGGCAATGCTTGAAAGCTTTGAACTGCTTGGTATGCACTGAAGTGTTCTTGTAGGTTAACCCAGTGGCCTTTATATCATTATATATCGTTATATTCCAAGAGTCTTGGGCCACTTTTCCTTTTCAGGCAGGATCCAGAAGTAGCTGAACTCTCCTGAAATTGTGCCATGTGCACTTTCTGTTCTGTATGCGTGTGCATGTGCACGTGCTAGGGATTGAACCTAGGACCTTGTGCATGTTAAGAATGTACTCTACCATTAACCTATACTCCCGATCCAGTTCTGAGAAAACTGGGTGTGTTGATCCATGCCTGTAATCTTGACATTCTGGGGGGCTGAGGCAGGAGGATTACAAGTTTTAGGCCAGCTTGGGCAACTTTGTGAGACCCTGTCTCAAAAAAATAAATAAATAAATAAAAGGGCTAGAGTATAGCTCAGTGCAAAGGCCCTAGGTTCAGTTCCTAGTACAGTACTACTAACACACACCAAAAAAAAAGAAAGAAAAGAAAAACAAAAACTAGGAAAGATTGAGAAATCAAAATGCAATGGTACCGTACCTTTGCCTTCTCAGTTGCTTAGGAAAGAAGAGTATGTTGATGGAAGTAACACCAATTATACATAAATGCACAGCTTCACACTGCACCTTTGTGATCTCTTAGCAGTGTGCATACCTGTATAAAACCCACACTGAAGGGTGGAACTAGTATCCAGCAGGTGTGAAAGTAGTTGGTAAGCTGTAACTAGTGAAATTGTCATTATGCTGTGAAAGGGCTTATGAAAGCCGGTGTTTTATTTCCACCTGCCACCTGTCACCTTAAAAACCACAGTTGCATGAAATGGAAATAAGTAAATTATTTTTGCTGTCTTGGAAAAGGAGATTTCGTGCTCAAATCACATCAGCATTGCTTGAGCAGTTTGGGTAGAAGAAGCTAATCACCTGCCCCAGGTGTGATGGTCATAGCAAAGGGTAACAGTGTCATCCCATCGTCTGGTGTTTCCAAAGGCAATCTTATCTCTAGCAGTTTATTATCATAGAACCGAACAAGAGCATTAGCCGGGTGTGGTGGCACACTTCTGTAATCCCAGCACTTGGGTGGCTGAGGCAGGAAGATTGCTGAGAGTTCAAAACTAGCCTGGGCTACAAAGTGAGCATAGTGCGACCCTGTCTGGATGGGGGGATAGAGCGGGAAAGGGCAAAGAGGGGAGGGAGAGAGAGAATCGAGACTTCTCAGATGATATGCCTGTGAAGCAGACCCTGGTGTTTTGTAGAGGGCTTCCTGATGCCTGGGGAGATGCTGGGATTCACTTGTGTCTAACAAGCATTGTTCTGTCAGCTCCCTTGGTAAAGCACAAGCTGGTGAGCAGTGTGGTGTGGAGGGGTTTGGCACTCACAAGGCAGGCACAGCCTTGCTCACTGTGGAGGTATGAAGTGAAGTATGCCAAGTGCTGTCCCTAGACAGACAAAACGGGATGGTTTTGAAAGCAGAGAGAGAACGGTCCTGGGGACACCCCAGAGGAGGATTGTAGAAGGGCTTTTAAAGCTTAAAACTCTGTGAATCGGTTGCAGACAAAAGAGGCAGTCAGAGCCTGGTGTTCTTTGCAGTTGTTTTTCAGCTGTGAGAAAAAGAAACAAGTCAAGCAAATAATCCACAGTACAGGTAGGATCTTATTAGGGTGAAATTAGTGGTAATTACAGTGCCAGAAATAGTGAAGCCGGTGCTGTATCTTAAACTGTAAAATACAGTATGGGAACGTTAAGGATCATGATACCAATGAAGTGCCATCAGTGTTTAATTTATGTTAATTACTGTCAGAAGGAGCTCCATTTACCATATTCAGTGCTCCTCAAATAACTCAGGTTTGTCACCACGTGTTACTTTATAAGTTAGAGAAGTGCACCTGCCCTCCGAGCCTCTGACTCGGACAGGTGCACTTGCTTTCAGGGACTAAGAAGGTCATTCTTGAACCTGTGCAGTAGGAGGTAAGATGCGTATCCCCTCAGGACTGGTGTGTGTCTGTTGGATAAAGCAGGTGATTAGAATTCCAGTATAATAGGTAAAGAGAATTCTCACTGTTGTAGTTTGTCCCCTTTGTCTCCTATTATTTTAGGTGCAATTTTGTTCTCCTGTATTTTGAGTTTAGTGCTATCTTTAAATCCCAGTATTTATCAGAGTAGTTGTGTGCATGCTGTTTTCCCAAGGTCTTATGGATGCCAAGTATTGGCATATGCTTTCATGAGCAGTATCTTATTTATTGCATGTGCATACACATACACATTTTCCCATTTTTCTCAGACTAGACATTATTGAGGGTATTTACTTGAGTGTTTGTAAGTGCTGTTTGGTACTAGTGGTTGACTAGGGCCTTCACCCTGACCTGTTGCATCCAAGTTTTTTGTTTTTTTTTAAAGACAGGAGAATCTTACCATGGTGCTTACACTGGGCTTGAATTTGTAGTCTCCTGCCTCAACCTGTCAGAGTCCTGGAGTTACAGGAATGTGCCCCCATGCCTGACTTTATTGTAAAAGTGCACAATTTGTAACCTTACAGCTTGGTGAAGTTTTACATATTAAGCATACCCATGTAACTAACATGGATGGGTATATTTCCAATTAAAACATTATAAACTGACAATTAGTAGAAAAAAGTAAAAGACTTTAAGATAAATGTTTTCTGTGTAATGGTGTAATATATATGTCAAATGATGTATAGTGTTCATAAAACTTTTGAACATAAATAGTGAAGATTTAAGAAAATTCCTGTAGGTAAAAAGAAACTACTAGGTCAGGTGTTCCTTAAGCAAGGAGCTGTTCTTTAGATACACAGATTCAAAGAACTGGAAAGATAAGATGTCCCTGAGGTGGGAGCGCCAGCATGGTGGAGAATAAGAGCCTCTCTGGGAGTTGCTGTCCAGATGCTGGAATATAGCAATGCGAGGAAGATGAAAAGGAGGGAACTGGCCCTCCCAGACCTAGGAAGGATCTGAATCAGTGTGAATTGAAGCCCACTGTGAGAGTCAAGAGAGAAACTTCAACAAAGAAGAAGGAGGTAGCTGGCAGTGCCTCTCCCTGAGACAGGACTCACTGTTTGAGAGGAGCGATTCAAACCTGCGGGCACATAGTGACTGCTGGTGACCCCAGAGGACTCCATGGAGACAGACAGCAGTGGAGGGGACCAGTGGATATGAAGGACTGCACTAGGTGGTGGTGAGTGCTGAGGGCTCAGTTGTCCCACATGAGAGAATGATTGGCCAGGAGCCATCTTGGAGAGGGACCAGGTGAGCTCAGAACGCAGAGAGGCTACCTGCTCCGTCCAGCAGCTTCCAGCTGGGCTCAGGCCCACCGGAGGTGCTATGAGGGCTGCAGACCGAATGAGTCTGGTCACAGTCAGAAGGTGCAGGCCTGCTGAGTTTATCCACTACGCTGCCAGATAGCTACTGCCAACTTGGAGGAATAGGTCAGCATGGATCTGGTCTCTATCTCCACATGCTGTCCACCAGTGACAGCAGAGACAGACCTGGAAGTGGACTTTTTTCTTTCTTGTTTTTGTTCTTGTTGTCTTTCTCATTTTTGTTGTGGTGGTGGTGGTATTGTTTCTGCCTTTTATTTTTTTTTCTCCCCCCTTCATTGTTTCATCTTGTTCTTATATGAATGTGTGAACATGGTTTCTAGCCTATTTGTGGTTGTTTTCTGTTCTGTTATTCTTTTTATCTCTTCTCTTTCCCTCCAGTCTTCTGCACCAGTTTCCCAAAGTTAGCACGTTCCCCTTTGTCCTCCAGCCTTACTTCTGATCTCTTCCTCTTCTACTTTTCTATTTTCTCCCTAACCCCTTTTAAATTTTAATCAGTGAGGGAAAATTTGACATATTAAGGACTTATATACTGCATGTAATTTTCTGGTTTGTTGTAGATTTTGTTATATAACCACAAATCTAGTTCATACAGTTAAAGATGACAATTTAATGGTTACCTCAGTTTGTCTTTTTGTAGGCTGTGTTTGTGCTGTTTTTATTGCTGATAGTACCACTTTAGCCAAAAGTGACATAACTGTTTTAAACAGCTATTCTTCCTGGTATTCCAAGACTGAGATTGACTAAGGGTCATAGAAAATACTGTGGCACAGTGCTGAAGAGCCAGGGGCTGGGCCAACAAGGTAGCAACTTCTCATCCCCAACAAATTGAAGAAGTGGGATCTTACAACAGATGACTCAAAAACCAGCTACACCTAGAAGATACCCAAGTATAATAGTCATTTCCTAATAGTTCTAAATATAGCAGTAAAGCAACCTACCATAGACCATTTACAGGCATCACCCCATGAATTAAACTAAAAAGAAAATAAAGAAAATGAGAAAAAACCTAAACAAGATGCAACCTCAGACATTCAGTTTACCAAAGGCAAATGCAGGGGACAATGAAATGAGACAATCTGAAAGCTACCTACTTGGTCTCTCTGAAGTGGTAACAGCAAAGCAATTGAATGAGGCTCTAGAAAAAAATCAAATCAGAAATAATTTGTCAGATTAACTATAGAGATAGTGTCCACAATGAAAACCATGCTTAGTGACTCTAGAGTAGATACAGATTGAAAAAAAATGTGGAGCTTAAGAAAATTATGGAAGCTAGGAATGCTCAGCATAGGAAAGAAATGGAATTCATGAGACAGATTCAAGCAGATACCAGGAGAATAAAAATTCCATCGAAAGTATCCACAGCAGATTAAGCCAACATGAGGCCAGGATCTCAAATATAGAAGATAAGTTTGTGATTCGCGGTGATGAAAAGAAAGATTTATTAAAAATAACAACAGACCATAAGAAATCAATCAAGCAGCTCCTAGATGAGGCAAAGAAGAAAAACTTAAGATTTATTAGAGTCAGTGAAAAAGCAGAAAATAGCACAAATGGTATAAAACAACTTCATAGATGTCATGGCAAAAATTTTCCTGGTAGGGTAAAAGAGTTTGACATATAGTTAAGTGAGGCATATAAACTCAAATTAGCTGTGGTCAAAAAAAAATCTACAGCCAGGCATGTCATAGTTAAAATTCCAGAACTTGAGCATAAGAAGAGAATCTTAAAAGCTGTTAGGGAAAAGAAACACCTATAAAGTAAAGCTCATCAGAATCACAGCTGAGTTCTCAGCACAAATCCTCAAGTCAAGGAGAGCTTGGAGTAAAGTATTTAAAGTTCTAAAGGAAACAACCTTTAACCCAGATTGATGTAGGCCACAGAACTGTCCTTCAAAATTGATGGAAAAACAAAATACTTCCATGACAAAGAACATCTGAGGGAATTTATGACCACCAAACCAGCACTCCAGAATGTTTTGAAGGACATTCTAGAAAGAGATAACAAGGACTATAACTCCATAAACCACAACAGAAGGAATCCACCAGAAAGGCAAACAATTAAATAGAAGGGAGGGAAGCCAACCACAGGAAAACAACATGACAAGAATAAGGCAATACATACCAGTTATAACCATCAGTGTTCATGATCTTAATTTACCAGTCAAAAGGCACAGACTGATAGAATGGATCAAGAAGGAAGATCCAACAATATGCTACATTTAAGAAACATTTAATTCAAAAAAATTCATAGACTGAAAGTCCAAGGATGGAAAACAGTACTCCCTGTGAGATAGGAACCCAGAAAAAAGCAAGGGGAGCTATTGTATTTGCAGAAAAAGTGAATTTCAAGCCAAGACTGATTAGAGAAACGAAGAAGGTCATTACACCCTTGTAAAGGGGACAGTCCAACAGGAAGAGAGAACAATCATAAACGTATATGCAAGAAATACCAGTGTGCCCAACTATATAAAACAAATATTAAAGGACATGAAACATCAAATACGCACTAATATAATTGTATTAGGGGATTGCAATACCCCACTGTCACAAAAAGACAGATTAACTTGACAAAAACATCAACAATGAAATATGAGAACTGAGCTAAACTTTTGAACAAATGGTCTTAGTAAATGTCTACAGAGTATTCCACCCCATAACATCAGAATACACATTCTTCTCAGCTACACACAGGACATTCTCCAAAATAGACCACATACTAGCCCATAGCACGCATAAATAAATGCAGAGGAGTTGAAATTATCCCATACATATTAGTAGACCATAGTGCAATAAAATTAGAAATCAATGGCAAAAGAAACCATAAGAACTTCATAAACACATAGAAATTAAGTTACACCCTCCTGAACAACCAGTGGGTCGGTCACAGAAGAAATTAGACAGTTTCTGCAGTTAAGTGATAACGATAGTACAACATATCGGAACTTATGGGACATAATAAAAACAGGCCTAAGAGGAAAATTTATAGTAGTGAGCACACATGTCATGAAAACAGAGCAAGCCAAAATAAACAACTTAATGGTGAACCTCCAACTTGTAGTAAAAGAAGAGCAGGCTAAGCCAAAAGCTCATATAAGGGAGGAAATTACAAAGATGAGAGCAGAAATTAGTGCAGTAGAGACTAAGAAAACAACACAAAGGATCATGAATCAAAGACTTTGTTTGAAAGATTAAGTAAAATCAACAAACCCTTATCCAACTTTATCAGAAAAAGGAATGAAAAGACTCAAATCTCTGCAATTAGGAACAAAAGGGGTGAAATGACAGCAGACCCTGCAGAAATCCAGATCATCTATACTTTGAGAACTTGTATTATAATAAGATGGAAAATTGAGAAGAAATGGACAGATTCCTAGATACATATGAATTATCAAAGATGAATCAAGAAGATATAGAAATCCTAAATAAGGGGCTAGGGATATAGCTCAGCACCATAAGCACCTGCCTGGCAAGTACAAAGTCCTGAGTTTGATTCCCAGTAGAAAAAAATTTAAAAAAAAAAAAATTTTTTTTTTTGAGACAGGATCTCACTATGCCATTCAGACTGGTCTTGAGCTCACTTTGTAGCCCAGGCTGGCCTTGAACTCACAAGGATCCTCCTGCCTCAGCCTCCTAAGTGCTAGGGTTACAGGCATGCATTGCCATGCCTGGCCCCAAAAATCTTAAATAAGCCAATATCAGTGAAATTGAAGATGTAATTAAAAACCTACCAACAAAGAAAAGCCTCAGCCCTGATGGATTCACTGCTGAATTCTGTTAAGAAATTTAGAGAAGACTTAACACCAATACTGCTCAAACTCTTTAATGAAATTGAAAGGGAAGTAATACTCCTAAACTCATTCCTGGAAGGAAGCATTATCCTGGTAGTAAAACTAGAGAAGGACCCAACTAAGAAAGAGAATTACAGGCCAATCTCCCTAACAAACATAGATGCAAAATTCCTCAATAAGATACTGGCAAGCAGAATGGAGAAAATCATCAAGAAGATTATACACCATGACCAAGTATGGTTCAACATATGTAAATCAATAAATGTAATATACCATATTAACAGCTGTATCAGTCAGGGTTTTACTGGAGAAATGGATATAACACCGGATGTACAAATTGTAAGAAATTACAAGATTGGCTTATGACCGTCAGCCAGAGAGTTGTATGAGGAAGCGTGCAGAGGGTGTCTGCACACTGAAGACCGAAGGAATCAGTCCAGGGTCTGGAGTTCACTGCAGCGTTCCATGCAAGTCCGTACCAGGAGGCCGATGAGTCTGTGACAGAAGGCTGAAGAATCCAAGGTGGAAGCCGAAGAGTCTGCACTAGAAGCTAAGTCCAAGATGAAGGTGAAGACTGGAGCTCCTCCAAAGGGAATGGAAGTACCTCTGTCCTTCTTCATTTCCCTTTTATATTATCTAGGTGATGATCCACCCTAGGGTGGCTCCTCTACACCCTGTGGTGTAGAATTGCTGAGCCAAGTTTGGTTATGCTTCTAAACTTCTCAAGTTGACATAATCAATCACTACAACAGCCAGTGACAAAAACCATAGGTTCCTCTCGAAAAGATGTAGAAAAAGCTTTTGACAAAAGTCCAGCACCCATTCATGATAAAAACACTACAGAAAGTTGGGATAGATGGTTTTTATCTCTATCTGATAAAAGCCATCTATGACAAACCAACAGCCAACATCATACTAAATGGACAAAAACTGAAAGCTTTCTCTCTGAAATTAGGAACAAGACAAGGATGTCCACTGTCTCCACTCTTATTCAGCATAGTCCTGGAAACTTGAGCCAGAGCACTTAGCAAGAGAAAGAAGTAAAAGGAATAATGATAGGAAAGTTAGAAGTTAAATTACCATTATTTGCAGATGACATGATACTCTGTACAGAAGACCCCCAAAACAGTAGCATAGCTGGATATAAAGACAACACTCAAAAATCAGTAGCCTTCCTATACACAAATGACTCACTGAGAGAAAAATTAGGGAAACAATACCTTTCACAATAGCATCCAAAAAAAAAAAAAAAAAAAAAGAAAAAGAAATGTCTAGGAATCAATCTAATGAAGGATGTAAAAGACCTCTACATTGAAAACTACAGTACTCTGAAAAAGGAGTTTGAACAGGATATCAAAAAAATGGAAAGGTATCCTTTGCTCTTGGGTAGGAAGAACCAACATAGTGAAAATGGCCATAATCTCAAAACTGTTATACAGATTTAATGTAATCCCTATAAAAATTCTCACAGCATATCTCACAGAATTAGAGAAAGCAATCCTAAAATCCATTTGGAATCAGAAGAGACCTAGAATAGCAAAGGCAATTCTGGGCAATAAAGACCACGCAGGGGGCATAACAATCTCTGGCTTGAAATTATACTATAAAGCTACTGTGATAAAAACAGCATGGTACTGGCAAAAGAGAGACCTGAAGATCAGTGGAACAGATTAAAAGATGGAGAAGCAACTCCAAACATACTCAGCCACCTTATCTTTTTTTTTTTAAAGAGAATAAAAAATAGTAAAAATACATTAGAAACAATACAGAATTTCAAAAAGCAAGATGATACAAATTCAGCAATGGATGTTATATTGCATATTGTTGTCTTCAAAGTAGTTGTTTGGATTACCAGATATAAGCTGCAAAATTGGTCAAAAAAATTAAGCATTAACTATTACTTTCAAAAAATCAATAGAAAGTAATTGTACAATTATCTTACCTATATTGTACATATATATTTTCCCTTCTTTCTTTTCTCCCTTTCCTCTTCCCAGTTGTTCTTTCCTTTTGAGCACTTTCTTTTCCTTTTATAATATCTATTGTACCTTTTAGATTTTATTTACTCTTTCAGGTTCTTATACTAGGGAGTCCATATGATGTTTACACATGCAGGTCTGATTTATTTCACTTATGAGTATGGTCTCTAGTTGCATTCATTGACCTCTGAAAGCCTTGAGTTTATCTTACTCCATTGTATAAAAATACCACATCTTTTTTATCCATTCCTCCATTGATGGGGATTTGACAGCCACCTTATCTTTGACAAAGGTGCCAAACACATTCACTAGAAGAAAGAGAGCCTCTTTAATAATTGGTGCTGGAAAAACTAACTGCGCATGTCGAAGATTAAAATTGGACCCATATCTTTTACCATGCACTGAACTATATTCAAAATGGATCAAAAATCTAAATATTAAAACAGAAACATTAAATCTGATGGAAGATAGAATAGGTAAAACTCTTGAAGACATTGGTGTAGGCAGAGAGTTTATGAATAAACTCCAATTGCAGAGGAACTATCACAAAGAATCAACAAGTGGGATCTCACCTTATTAAAAAGCTTTTGCACAGCAAGAGAAACCACCAACAGAGTGAAGAGACAACTTATGATGTGGGAAAAAATGTTTGCCAGCTGTTCCTCAGACAGAGGATTACTATTGAGAACATATAAAGAACTCAAAAATGATTAAACTCCCCAAATTTAAAGACCCAGTCCAAAAATTGGCCTCTGAGATAAATACACACTTATCAGGTGAAGAAATACAAACTGCAAATAAATACATGAAAAAAAGTTCAACATCACTGGTCATTTGAGAGATGCAAATTAAAACAACACTGAGACTCCATCTCACCCCGGAAAGATGGCTATGATCAAGAAATCAACTAATAAGAAATGCTGGAGGGGTTGTGGGGAGGAAGGAACACTTCTCCACTGTTGGTGGGAGTGTAGACTGGTGCAGCCACTGTGGAAATCAGTGTGGAGATTCCTCAAAGAACTCGGATTCGAGGTCTCATTTGACTCAACTATTCTCCTTCTGAGTATCTTCCTGGAAGAATTAAAAACACTGTACCACAGTGATATGTGTGCACCTATTTATAGCAGCATAATTTGTAATAGTTAGATCTTGGAAACAACCCAAATGCCCATCAACTGAGGAACAGTCAAAAATGATGTGTTTTTGTACAATGGAGTACTACTCAGCCGTAAAGAACGGTAAACTAGGGACTTTTATTTGTAAATGGATGCAACTTGAGACCATACTTGTAAGTGAAATAACCCAGATGCACATGAGTAAACATTGTATTGTCTCCCTGATGTGAGAAGCTGAAAGAGTAAGATCCAACATGTGCAGTAGATATTGTGAAATGGGAAGAAACTGATCAAAAGGAAGGAGAACGTGGTATGGGGGAAAGAGAAAAGAAGGAAGGGAAAAGCAGTAATACACATATATACAAGAGAGTTAAGATAGTTATACTAATTTTTCTTAGTTCTTTGAGAAGAAAGGTTTGTGTTAATATAGTTTGGACAATTAAATGCCTATATCTTGTACGCTGAATAACTAATTTAAAGATAACAATATGCAATGTATTAACCATTGTTACCCTCCTATTACCTTACTTTGAAATTTGGGGGGTTTTTGCTCTTTAAAGTAAAAAAAAAATTTTGGTACCAGAAATCACACTCAGGATCTTGCGCTTGCCAGGCAGGCGCTTGTGCCGCTGAGCTATATCTCCGGCAAAACAACTTTCTTGTTTTTGTTTTTTTTGGTACCAGGAATCGAACTCAGGACCTTGCGCTTGCCAGGCAGGCGCTTGTGCCGCTGAGCTATATACCTGACTAAAATAAAATTTTAAAAAAGATGTTTCTGATTATGAGTATCACGTTTTGTAGTGTTGTGCACATTTTATTGGCATACATAAGCGTTTGAATTTAGCTTTTACTGATTTACTCCCTTATAATATTTAGTTGTACTTTCTGTTTAATCTTTATGGTTTCAAACAACCATATTTCCAGGTTTCCTTCGACTTTTAAAAAACTTTAATCGTGTTTGCGGTGATTTCACTCGCACACCGAGTCCGTTCAGCGAAGTGTGCGCCGCGGCCCAGCCTCCGGTGGCGGCGGGCTAGGTGCCTGGCGGCGGGGAGGTGAGCGCCCCGCTCCGCCCCGCTCGGAGCAGCACGGGGCTCGGGAGCCCGAGACCCGGAGCGCTCGTCCTCGGGGGAGACCTGGGCGGAAGTCCCCCGGGC
>NW_004955497.1:1729589-1749372 GCF_000276665.1 Chinchilla lanigera | reverse complement strand
GTGCGGCGCGCTCCCCGGAGCGCTCAGGGACGGGCGGCGGAAGGCCGGGCAGCGCGCCGCCTCTGCCTCCGGGGTTCAGCCCGGTCCCCCGGCTGCGCGGGCCTCTGCTCTGCCGCGCTGCCTTGTTAGGCTCTGCTGCGCGCGCTCGAGGACTCAGGCTTGTTGCCCGGCCCCTCCTCTCATTTGGGGGCACAAGCACGGCCCTGCCCAGCCCCGGACGCCTCGTTGGCGCGGCAGCGCTTGTGTGCCCTGCCTGACACACCATTGAGCTCCTCCCCCGGGACGCAGGGCGCGGGCTCCTCCCAGGCGACCCTCGTGCTTGCTCCTGCAGGGCTCTTCGACACGCTGTCCTGTCCTTCCCGTCTTCTCCCGACCTGATCCAAGTACCTGTTAAGGCTCAGCCTAAAGTCTGCTTTTAAGCCCAGCATCTTCCTGACTCTTCCTTTTGGATGAGAGCAATTCCTAGACAGGTGTGTGTGTGTCTGTGTGTGAAATTAACCCAGGGGCTTTGCGTTGAGCTACACATTCCCAGCCCTTTACCAGATAAGATAAGAGCGTTCAGGTGGTATGGCTGTAGACTCAGTCTTTAAAAGCAAAAACAATTTTAAATTTTAATTTTGACACAGGGTCTCACTAAGTCACTAAATTGCCCTGGCTGGGCTTGATCTTGTGGTCCTCCTGCCTCAGACTTGTAAAGTGCTGGGGTTATATGTATGTATGTGTCCTACGTCTGGGTCTTAGTCAGATTTCTGGAGCAGTTTGTTTCTAACTCATAGGTGCTAGTGCATGAGACCTTACGTTGGCAGGTGGTTGTGCTGTGCTCTTGTCCTGCCTTCTCTCCCGTAAGGAAAAGGCCTGGGCCCAGGGAGTCTGTGTGTGCAGAGGCCTCCCGGCTGCCTGTCTGGGGCATGTACTCCTTAGCGTTCGCTCAGGGAGAGGACTGCATGCGCTGGTTCAGGCAGGGCAGGCCCCTGCACTGCACAGGAAAGAGACACCAGTGCAAAGGCTGCTCTTCCTGCGGTGCAGATCTGGTCTGGTTCTAACTAGAGGCATGTCAGGAGCGCTGTAGGAAAGATCCAACAAAACCTGTCAGCCACACTGCTGTCTTGCTGCCAGGATCCTACCTCGGAGTTGTTTCGCTGAAATAAGGATCTTTTGCAATGAGAAAGAGAAACGGAATGTAGGTAACATGTCCATTTCCTCTTCCTCTGGAAAGGGAACCACTTTTCTGTGTGACTGAATGCTCACGCTGTGCTGAAATACTAATAGGAGAAGAAAAAGAAGCACTCAGTGTAGGACTGTCAGTCATGTGACAGGAGATCAGAGTACAGTGGTCTTTGGGTGTAGCAGTTCCTTGCCCCTGCCCTCCCTTTTTATGCTTTCAAGTCCAATGTGGCCCTGCCAGGGACAAGAGCTGTGTACTTTTTAAAGCAAGCTTTAAAATGTCTTTAGGGCTGGGGTTGTAGCTCAGCAGCAGAGTGCTTGGCTAGCATGTGTAAGGCCCTGGGTTCCATCCCCAGTACTGCAAACAAATATAAACAGATTTTTTTTTAAAGAAAATTACTTTGACATGACACAAGCAGATCATACCTGCCTGTGCCGTGCACTGCTCTAATCCATCTCCCTAATCCGGCGACGGGGAACCGCTTAGTTAGTACCAGACCGCAGCCCAGAGCCCACTTACGTACTGCAAAGAGCCAGCGCTGCGATTAAACCTGAACACTGAGGTTTTAGTTTAGGAAAGACAACTCTACGTTAACGTCTTTTGTCTTAAAAACACAGTAACACTTGTGGTATTAAAATAAGGTACGGCCTTTACTTTTGGAAAATACAGGAGAGAATAAAAAAATACACAGATCAGCACAGGGACCATCACTCTTAACATTTTGAGTATAAAGCTGTCCAACTTGTTTCTGATAAACACATATACCTGTTATATAGTAGACAGTGGCGGTGTGTAACAGACACACCTATTGGTCATAATGGAGCAGGGTACCATTGTTAATGCGGGAGCCCGGTCCTGACGCAGGGAGGAGTGGACCCTCACTTCCTGGGTCCCTAGGTGAAAGAATTTAGCTAAGACGGACGGGTGGTGGTGAAGTGCAGGGAGAATTTACTGTGACATAGGTACAGAGAGAGTTATGCCTTCAAATGAGAAGACAGGGGGGCCGTGAAGGCATCTGCTTGTGAGTTGGATACCTTTCCGCGCACACACACACACACACACGTTAGTCCTGGGTTCAGGGAATTGCGGTGACTATGACATCTGTCGACATTTTTCTTAGGGCTTACTTTGGGAGGTCACAATCCCAAAAGTGTCCTCCTTGTTTCTTTTAGGTGTTGTTCAGTGTTCTCTCAGGAGCCTTAATCGTACACGAATTTAGATCACATCCTAGCCCAAAGAGGGAGGTCCTGAAAGAACGCCTTCCTTTCTCGTATCAGTGGGTGTAGGCCGTGGCAGCCGGCATGCTGCCGCCTTTGTGGAAGCAGACACCCCGGTGGCCAGTTATCAGAAAGCCTGTGCACGACACACGGCCTTCACCTGTCATTGTGCTCGGTGAGGTCGCTTTAGGTCTGAGACCTAACACCGATGACAGACGTGCCACAGCTTGAAGTCTTGTCTCTCAGGGCAGTGAAACTGTCGGTGCGTGTGTCCACCCCGACCCACCCCCGCTGACGTCTGGCTGTCTTCTCGGTGCGTACTCCTCTGTGACCAGTCTCCTCTCCCTGCCTGGGCCCCTCTGCCGACTTCTTTCCCCTGCTCCCCTGCCAGCCCTTCCAGTGTCCCACAGTGTCTCCTGGTCACCCCTGGTCCTCTGCCCAGGCGCCCTCTGACCAGTACCACCCTCCTGCTCCTCCTCGCCGTCCTCCTCGTGCCCATTCCACAGAGGGAAGAGCGCCGTTTCCCGTGGCTCTCGGAACAGTGCTGCAGAGCCTGCAGCCTCAGGCCCTGCTCTCCTTGCCGTCAGCTCTGTCCGCTTCTCACTTGCGGGGCAGTGCCCACCCCGCCGAAGGTTGGCTGCACGTCAGTGATTTGGGAAGGCCTTTTCTGATCCCGAGATCCGCTGTTCTAGCGCACTGCTCTGCAGCTTCCCCTCGGGGCTGCTGCGGCCTGGGTGCACGGTTGTGCTTCTGTTGGCTCCACCTCCCCAGAGACCGCAAGTCCGAAGAGCAGCTGCTGTTCTGCTCACCGCTCTCCAGGACCCAGAACCACGGCAGCTCTCAGAAGGGTCTGAGGAAGGAGCCCCGGGGCCAGGTTCCATCGTGAACGTTTTCATGTGATTAGATGTGGTGGTAAAACAGGAATTTGAAGGTCTGTGCTGAGTTCCATGTGCTAACGTCCCATAATTGATTGGGAAGAGCCGGTAGTGAGCGTCCTTTTACATAAATCTGTACTGATGTCATCGATGTCCTTAGAGTGAATTTTAGAAGTGATGTTACTGGGGTAAATAACAACGTTTTTATGGTTTTTATTTGTATTGCTGAGTTGCTTTTTCAGTTACTAAATTGCATTTATAGCCGGGAATATAGCTCAGTGGCACAAGCACCTGCCTGGCAAGCAAATCCTGAGTTCAATTCTTGGTACCAAAAAAATAATAATAATAAAATAAATAAAAAGAAGCTTCACTAAATTGCATTTATATTTCCAATCGTGCCAACAATATTATCACTGCTACCAAGAAAAGCAGCGAAGTACTTCTCAGTTTAGTGGTTTGTTGGCGTGCTCTCTTGTGGCAGTGGCTGTGTGTCATGGTAAGTAGGAAGTGGGAGTGCTTCTGTAGTTCTAAGCAGCAGACAGCTGGGGCTGGACCCTTCCCATTAACAGGGGCTGCCGAGGAGCGCACCGAGGGGCTTGTATCGGTGAGGGCCCAGGTTCTAGGCTGACACTGGAGTCTGCAGTCCTCGAGCCTTTCTTTTTTTTAAGTTTTGGTACCAGGAATCAAACTCAGGACCTTGCGCTTGCCAGGCAGGCGCTTGTGCCACTGAGCTATATCCTGGCCCCTCCTGGAGCCTTCCAGAGCGTGATGACGGCGTTCAGGCCAGGTGGGCAGGAGCTCCCTGGGGAGGAGGGGAGACGCCTCAGCTTCCTCGCCGACTGAGGAATTACCAGCTTCCTAGGTACTGGTCTCGCTGCACTTGGGGTGCTGAGTCCCTGGCTGTACTTTGAGCAACCTTGTCCCATTATTCCAGTGTTTGGCACAGATATTAGTGTCTTCTGTGTGTGTCACAGTGTGAAAAGTATGGGTTACTTAATGCCAGTTATGTCACACCTGGCAGTTTGCTATCAAGAAGGTTATTGGGACTGGGGGTGTAGTTCAGTGGTAGAGTACCGGAGTAGCACGTGTGAGGCCGCATGAGGCCTGGGTTTGACCTCCAGCACTTAAGTTGATTTTTTTATTTTGTCAATAATCTCTCTTAGAGCTATTTTTAATAGGGTTATTATGAGTTTCAAACTTTCTAAAAGAAAAAAAGTCACACCCATTATTATAGTCGCTACTGGCTGTTCTTTATCTGAATCAAGTTACTGGAAGTGCATAGTTCTCAAATTTAATGCAAAAAGCATTCGCCATGCAATTTATATGTGTGTGTGTGTGTGTGTGTTTTAATTTTATTTATTAGGTTTTACTTATCTTAGATTTCTTTATCTTGTTAGTGGTGTATTGGGAAGGGAGGTGTTTTCCATAATTAGAGCTTTCCAGTTTGTAAATTTCTGTAACTGACTGGCGTGTTAGTTGAACAGTTAGAATCTGGTGAGTGTTCTTGTATCATTGCTGTGTCGGGGGAAGGACAGGAAATTTCTCTTCGCACCGTGCCTCCCCCGTCCCAGCACCCAGCCTTGTGTGTCAGCAGCGAGTGCTCGTGGTGGCCCAGGCATCGGGCAGAAGCTTGCTCGCCGTGTCACTTGGGGGCTGACGGACACTGAACAGGTCGGGCTGTGGCTGGCATGGTGGTCTGCAGCAGCACCAAAGACTCGGGTGCTTGCTTTCTTTCCGCTCTGCGTCTTTAACAGGTGGCTTTCACCTTTGCGTCCCCTGATGGCGCCTCTCCAGCCAGCATTCCAGGCAGCGGGCAGGGGACTGGCCAGCACCCCGGGGGCCAGAGCAGCCTTGGAAATGGACTTCTGAGCACATGGCCGTCACTAACAAAACTGGGCTCCAACAGGAAGGAAGAGCGGGAAGGTGGCTCCTGTTAGGGAACAAGCATAGGACTGTGTGTCACCTGTGTCACTCGGGCCAGAGGTGTCCTGCAGGCCAGAAAGGTTGGCACACAGCACCCGTGGCTGGCCCCCAGCGCCACGTGTTATCAGCGAAGGGCCAGGGTGCCTTGTTCAAGGACTGGCATATTTTACTACACAGTAAGGTTGTTGTCCCCTTACCAGCCTTGGGACTCCTGGTCCCCTTCCCCGTGGAAGTCACATGGAGGTTTGCTTCAGCTCAGGGAATGTGTGTGTCCTTACGGGCTGGATGCATATTTGAGTGGTTATATTAGAAGAATTGTTAATCGTGTGATAAAGATAAAAGCTGTTAGCAGGGTGTGGTGGTGCACACCTATAATCCCAACATGTAGGAGACTGAGGCAGGAGGATTGCCATGAATTTGAAGGCAGCTTCGGCTACATAGCAAGACCTTGTCTCAAAAGAAAATCGTAAAAAGAAAGAAAGATTGTTTTATACAAAGTAAATGATTAACAACGAACAGTTTCCCCTGCCGACAGGTAAACATTCGATGTAAATTTGAGGCAGCCTCATTTGGTTTAGGAAAGCTTTCAATCAGCAAGAGAGCCTGAGTAACACTGGTGGTGCCTGGCGTCCAGGAGGCCCAAGACCTGCTCAAGCAGAGTGCAGCGTGCTGGCCGCTGTGCAGCTGCGAGCCACGGCGACACCTCGAGGAGGCTCGGGCACACTGTGCAGCTGCGAGCCACGGCCACACCTCGAGGAGGCTCGGGCACACTGGACCTTACCGCCTCCCTGTGTGGCTCCACGCCGAGTGGACTCACTCAGTTGTGCTGTTTGAGTGTTTCCAGTTTTTCTGGTGTCGAGGCTGGAAACGTGAGGGCCGGAGCTCTCACCTGGTGGCCGGGGCTCTCATCGGTAAATCTTGGTGTGCTGTTTCTCACTTGCCTGTTTGCATCTCTGCCTCTTAGTAGAAAGAGGAATGGGGCAGCAGAGATGGCCAAGCTGCCCCCTTCGGGACTTCCTTGGTGGTGTGAGGACGCTTTCTCACTGAGAAGGTCTGCTTCCCCCTCGGCCTCTCTCTGGCGCTCCCTACCCCTCTTGTCGCCCCCCTCACGTCTCCCGGGGTGGCTCCTAGCAGACAGGGCGAGGGCTCCATCCTGGACTGTGTTGGCTCTCCTCCCTACTTCGGGCATTATGTTAGTGGGTACGCTGTCCAGTGCCTGCTACTTTTTCCTGAGTAGCTTTCAAATCTGTCTTCTTCCTCTGAATACCCGTTCTCCACCTGGGACTACGGAGTAGTGCCCTGACCCAGCAGTTCCTCCAGGGAACTTTCAAAACGCACAGTCAGCCACACCGTGGGGACAGCTGCTGCCTCTTCCTTCTCCAGCCGGAACTGTTTACTTGCCAGCTTCTCGCGTTGTGGGTTCAGCCCTCCTGCCCCAGTGGGCTCCGCCCTGCCCAGCCAGCTGTCCCCAAGCTGTGGCTTCCTCCTGTGCCAGCTGTCCTCAGCCTGCTGCCACTCGGAGTGTGTGCTTGGCCAGGCACAGCCCAGCACCACACACCCTTCCACTGCCCTTGGAAATCGAGATTTACAGTGTGACTTTCTTACAGTAGTGCTCTGAAATAGGGAATATGGATGATAACTTAAAACTATGAAGCAATGCTAACGAAAGAGCTAAATAAATGGGGAAATACGTTCATGGATCAGAACACTCAATTTTTTTGTTTTATTTTTATGTTTTAGATAGGATATTGCTATGTAGCCCAGGCTGACCTCAGACTCACTGTAATCTTCCTGCCTCAGCCTCCCGAGTGCTGGGATTAGAGACAAGTGCTACCACGCCCAGCTAGAAGACTCAGTATTTTTAAAGGGATAGTTCTCACCCATAGATCAAGCATAATCTTAGTAAAACCCCTGAAGATTTTTAAAAAATTGAAATTGACAAAGGGATTCCAAATTGATGTAAGCAGTGCTGCTAAAATAGCAACAGCAATTTAAAAAAACATAACAGGTGTAGTTGCACTGCCTAATTTCAAGTAGTCAGGACTTTGGACTGCACTATAGTGGAGAAGACTAGGGCTGCAGTCACCAAGGTAGTGTAATCCTGGCTGGTACTTTCCGAGGTGGCGTAAGGACTCTACTTCTTGAGCTGGGTGAAGAGAGGTGGAAGGTCTCCTCTAAAATACCTGGCAAGCCAGGCATGGTGGTGCATGCCTGTAATCCCAGCACTCAGGAGGCTGAGGCAGGAGGATCTTTGCAAGTTTGAGACCAGCCTGGGCTGCAAAGTGAGCTCAAAGCCAGCCTGAACTGCATAGCAAGACTCTGTCTCCAAAAAAAAAAAAAAAATTCAGGCAAAATCAAAGTCAGAACAAGCTACACTCTAAAAACACCTCATGACCAGGGTTCCTGTTCTAGCTCTTCTAGGGGAACTGAGGCTGATGAAGAAACCAGACCCACAGGGCTGTTGGAGCGAGGTGCCACAGCCCTGCTTCTTCCTGCCTGGAGTACTGAGTGCGGGGTGACAGTCACACCTCTGCCTCTCTGGAGGACAGGAGGCCTCCATGACCAGCTGGCAGTATAGATTCAGGACCATTCCAGATGGTCGTATGGACAGTGTTAAGGAACTGAATAAAGTCTGACAATGTTAAGGTCTGAGTTAATGTGTTTTTGGGTTTTGTTTTTTTTTTGGGTTTTTTTTTTTCCTGTACTGGGAATCGAACTCATGACCTTGCGCTTGCCAGGCAGGTGCTATGCTGCTGAGCTAAATCCCCAGCCCCAGTCTGAGTTAATGTTAAGATCTGGGGGCTGGGGATTTAGCTCAGGGGCTGGGGATTTAGCTCAGTGGCAAAAGCGCCTGCCTGGCAAGCGCAAGGTCGTGAGTTCGGTTCCCGGTACCGGAGAAAAACCAAAAAAAAAAAAAAAAAAAAAAAAAAAGATCTGAATCTAACTTAATAATTTTCAGTCCAATCCTAATGAAAACCAGACAGGGTTGCATGGTATGCTCCCTCATGTGTCACGAATAAACATCTAAATAATCCTGTATGGAAGAAGACACTAGCAGACAGAGTTCTGAAACAAACTAGTCCCAGCCATCTTCATACCTTTCCTTCAGGATACCCCGTAGGTCTTCCGGGAAGTGACGCCATGCTCGACTCCTGGGAACTCCTCCCTGCGACCACCCATCATACCTTAGCAAAGGTGTGTTACAACTCCCTGGGAGCAGTAAATGGTACATTAAACAGTATGCAATGTATCTCTGAGGCCGTAGCTAGGCATGCATGACCCCAGCAGCGCAAACCACCCATTTCAAACATTGATTAAATGTTGAAATGATAAAATTTGGATGTTTGGGGTTAAGGGACAGGATTTTTACATCAGTTCCCTCTGTATATTTTGTTCTTCTTAAAATGTGGGTGTGAGACAGTTGGAAATCCCATGTGTGGCTCGTGTCGCACTTCAGCTGTCCAGCATTTCGCCTGGGTGGAGGTCTGAGCGCCCACAGTAGTCCTGAGCCCTCAGCTGTGTCCTGACTAGAGCTGCCCGGGCTGGGGGATCAGCTAACCCAGGGAGGCCCTTACTACTCTTTATTATAATTTCACTGGAAATATATTTTAATTATAGAATGTTTTAAGAGCAGTAGATGAGAATAAAAGCAGTGAGAATCTTGATACTGAAACACAACTACCATAAAGGTTAACTTTCAAACATTAGTATTTTTATATATACACTTTCAGTCTTTGTATGTATATATTTTATTTTAAAAAACTGGGATCACATTATGTTGTAGTCTTGCCACTTTTTATTCTTCCTGAAAGCTGTGAGTGTATCTTCTCATGAGTTATTTCTTTCTGTATTCTGCTTTTTCCTTCTGTGTACACCCATTCCTGTCATTTTTCAAACTAACTCCCACAGTGGGCTCCATTTACCTCTCTCTCTGCAGGCCTGTGAGCGCCTCCTGAGGGATCTTTCCCAGCAGCGTGCAGAGCCGGCTTGTGTTTCCGAAGTGCTGATGTTTTTCATAGCCACTAGCACGTGTGTCACGAATTGGGCCTTCCTCTTGTATTTTGGAATTCTACAGTCACGTCGTTTGTTGACAGTCTGATCAGACTCGGGTAGTGAGCCTTCTCCCTGGCTGCTGCTTCTGCCCATGCAGGGCTGGTCGTGCTGAGCAGACGTGTCTGGATGAGCGGGGTTCGTAGCTCATCCGAGACTGTCGGCATCGGTCACCCTTGACCGCCCTCCGTGCAGACCCGAGGCCAGAGGTGGCAGGAAAGCTGAAGCACTGCTTCTTTTGCAGTTGTGTTTTATTCACCCTAAAGAATATCGGGGGGGGGGGCTACTGGTGATTAAACCCAGGACCTTTATACTGAGCTACATCCCCAGCCCTTTTAAAAATTTATTTTAGCCAGAGTCTTGATAAGTCACTAAGCTGCCTATGCTGGTCTTGAATTTGGGATCCTCCTGCCTCAGCCTCCCAGAGTGCTGGACTTATAGGTGTACACCATAGCTGGCTGAGGTTTTTTTCACTTTTGTTGTTTTGTTTTTATCTTGGTTTTTTTTGTTTTGTTTTGTTTTTTTTGAGACAGTCTCATTTGCAGGCTTCCTGCCTCAGCCTCCTGAGTGCTGGGGTTGCCGGCCTCCCACCACCATGCCTGGCTTTAAAATTTTTTTAAATTTTGTTTTCAATTTTTAAAATCAGTAGGGCTGGGATACAGCTCAGTGATAGAGCACTTGCTTCACATGTATAAGGCTCTGGGTTCAGAGCTCCAGAAAAAGAAAAAAAATCAGGAGTTTTCACATTGACGTTTGGGTTTTTAGCTTTCCTGGAAAGGTGGAAGCCCTAACTTGTGGCTGCAGGGTGGGAGCTCTGTCCAGGGTTCTGGGGGGACCGGGGCGCCCCCTGCTGTAGCTCTGTTCAGTGACCTAGTGGCATAGGGCCGACCCCTGTGATCAGCTGCAGCTCTCCACGCTGGAGGGGCTCAGGCACCGTCCCCCAAGCACACATGTGTACGTACCGCTCATGCACGGGCACATTCACACACATGCATCCCTCGGAGTAGGCACTCTGAAGTAAGAACTCAGGAAAGGGTTCATTTTCTCTGGAACCTTATGTGTGGATATCAGAAATGCCTTTTGAAAAGTTTAATTACAGAAAGTTTTTAATATATTCAGAAGCAGACAGAATGAAATAATTCTTTTGTTTCATTTTTGGATTTTTTGAGACAGGGTCTAACTATGTAGTGCAGGCTGGTCTCAAACTCTCTGCTGTCCTTCTGCCTGAGCCTCCCGGGGTTACAGGTGTGAACTACCACACCCTCCTTGAAATAATGAACTCTTACGCCCACTGCTCAGCCTTAACAATGGTCTGCGTGTGGCCTGCCTCCTCCCAAACTGTCTGAGAGAAGATTCTAACATCATGTTAAGAGATGCCTTTTATTTTGAAGGATCAAGGTCACCAAGGTCCACCACTGCTGCATGCCGTGAAGATAAAATGAATTCAGAAAGAACAGAAATTCAGGCAGTGGCTCCGTGAGGTGCTCTGTCAGTCCGTGTTCCGGGGCTGCTGCGGTGCTGGGATGGGTGGCGTTTGTCTGGATTGTGTGAAAGCAGGATCGTCTTCCACGCCTGGGAGATGTGCGTGTGGGACCGGGAGGCCTGTTCCCTGGGTGGCTGGCGTCTGCCCCAGTGTAGATGCTGTGTCCTGTGGAAGGAAAAGTAGAGGGTTCTGAGAGCCTGTGGGAAATGACATGTCACCGTGGGCCTTGGATTAAACATATCAGGACAAGCGACTGCAGCCTTCCTGGCCCACTGCCCAAGTAGGATTGCTTGGGAGACTCCTGTCCTCCTCATCAAAGTGAGATGGCTGTAGTTGGAATCAGCCCCTCCCTTCTGAACCCTTGTCCTCATACAGTATGCCCGTCTGCCCTGTGGCCTGGGGTTCTTCTCAGGGTCCAAGCCCTGTCCTCTTCTCACTGAACAGACTATAGTAAACCCCTCTGGTATCGCTGCAGGCCTAGGCCTACTCCCATAATTGACAAATGCTGTGGGTAGGATCTTCCATTCCAAACCAGCAAGAGACTTACCTTCATTTATTTCCCTAAAGAGTATTTGTTAAAGTAAGTGTTTACTGTCTAATTGAATTATAAGTATTTTATGCATGCTTGGAGAAATGTCTAAGGTTTTAGAGACCTTTTTGGCCTGTCACTTTATATATCAACTAACCGGAGAATCCTTAGGAGCCAAACCTAACTGATGTCCTGTGTCTGAAGCCAAGGGAAATTGATCCAGCTGGGTGAAACTAAGTCTGCTTAAAATTCCCTCCTTCCACATGGTAGCTTTCAATTTAGAGGATAGAAGGAGAACCTTGACCTTAATTGAAGGGAAACCATTTTTCCAAGACCAAATGTTATTAGTATGAAGAAATGAGTCCTCTTTGTGGGAGAAGACGGCCATTGAAAGCCCCTGTGTCCTTTAGTATCTCCTACTTTTCAGACTAAGAGTGAGATCCTTGAGCTGGTCAGGTAGTATTAGGAACATTTGTCCCTCGGTCTGTGCAGGGGTTGGTTTTAGGACCCCCGTGGATACCAGAATCTGAAGATGCTTAAGTTATAAAATATTACATTATTATATTACTATATAAAATAATGTAGTACTTGCATAGTACATATCTATCTTCCTGTACATTTTAAATAATCCGTAGATGACTTATGTACAGGTACTGGTCAAGTTTCCCTTGACCGCAGGCCTTGGCTTGATCCAGGTGGTGCTGCCTTTACTGGCATGCAGACGGAGCTGCGGGGCCAGGGAGGCTTCCGGCCAGATTTCAGAAGGAAGCTGGAAAGCCAGGCGGTACTGCTGAAGGGGCAGTGTGTGAAGCTGAGGGATGAAGCCAGAGGTGCTATGGAGACCAGGAAGTTGGAATGTCGCTGAGGGGGGCTGCAGGCCGTGAATGGAGCAGCCCAAGAGAGAGGCTATCGGGGTGGCGCTGCCCAGGCCCTTTGGAAACTATTTTACTACCGTGTGCCCCAGATAGCAGATGCGCAACCACAGCGCTTAGTGTTTGTACTGCCGAGTTTTGGTCTCGCTTTGGTCCATTTCTCTTCTCTGTCCACCCCTCTCTTTCGGGATAGGAATGCTTACCCTGTACCATTGTACCTTGGGAATGTGTAAATAGTTTTTGATTTTTAAAGTGGTTCAGAGCTGCAGATCTTGAGTCTTAGAAGAGAGGTGGACTCGACCTTTAGAAAATGCTGGAACTGTGGAGACTTGAGGACAGCGTGGCTGTGTTTCCACTTGTACACGATGGACGTATTACTTTAGGCAGAATTACCAACTTGCTATGGTCTTGATTTGGAGATTGAGCATGGTTTAAGGAGATGCATTTGCAAGTTGAAGGTGGGATGTGGTTAGGGTGGAGTTTTGCTTATTGGTTTGAGGTTATCCCTGGGGATTGGTGGAGCGCACTTCTGGGTACCTGGGGAGAGTGTGGCGGCCTGGTCCTGGGGTCCCTCACCCCCTCTGCTGTGCTGCTGCCCCCCTTCTCTGCGTCCTGGTGGCCATACACTAAGCATCTCCGCTTCTCCGCACATCTCCACCACGAGGCTCTGCCGTGGAGCCTGCTCACCACGAATAGAATCTCCGGAGACTGAGCTAAATTAAACCTTTCCTGCTGAAGTTGTGTGTCGGGTGTTGTGTGCCAGTGAAGGGGACGCTGACTAACACAGCATTTTACCTCACGCCCGTTGCCATCCAAGTGCCAGGCACTTTGCAAAGGGTTTGGCTAATGGTTTGTCACCTCCCGTGACAACGGGTGCTTCCAATTTCTTAGAAATCTGGGAGGGAAGCGTTTGTTATGAAGATGGCTTTGCTGCCAGTTTTGCGGTGTTTCCCTCTGCGGGACTTGTGTGTGTTCTTCTCGTAATTTGGTGCCATAGTTCCCTGTGTCCCGGTGTGGGACACAGCCGCACACCCTCCAGGGGTTCTCCTTGCTCTTGGCTGTCCTTGGCTTTAGGAGACCTGACTTCACGGTGGGAAGCAAGCCGGGCAGCGAAGGACTCTGTCTGTGGTAAAAACAGTTTGGGTGGCTGCGGAGCTTGGTCACTAAGTCTCTTTGTGCATGTCTGTGATGGTGACAGATCTGTCACTTGGTTGAAAAAAGCAGCTGGCTTTTCTTGTCAAGTACAGGGAGAGCTGGTCCAGAGACCTCAGTCTCTCTCTACAGCATGACATTGCTATTTCCTGGGCATTGGATGGCGGTGAAATGTGAAGAAATTTCACTTCAGTACCTCAGAGACTTTCTGGCCAGTTTTAAAAGCCGAATTCGTACAAAGGGGAAAGCAGAACCTTTTGAAAACTGCAAGTTATAGATAAGAAAATTAATTTTTTATAATCTCCTGGATCCCATATGTAGCACCTGCCAAGTAAATTTTAAAAGTTGGGTGTTAATGAAGCCAAAGTTATTTTGCCTGTCTTTTGTGTGTGTTTGTTTTGTTTTTCCTCCGGTACCAGGAATCGAACTCACAACCTTGCGCTTGCCAGTCAGGAGCTGTGCCACTGAGCTAAATCCCCAGCCCCTGCCTGTCTTTTTATGATGGCAGTTTATGAGTAAGTTTGTGTTTCCTGTGAATTAATACATGTGCTGTGGATTATTCTACTATCAGGTGCACTACTTCTTAATGATGTATGAATGTCTCCATTCTGTCTCAGAAATTGTGCTGCCTATGAGGCAGGTGTCCTGTGCCTGCCAGAGCCCCAGTCCCTCCTGTATCTGAAACGTGGGGCATTGTCCAGGGCAGGCTCCTGAGGGTCACTGCAGAATCAGCACAGACCCCACCTGCACAGGCCTTGGTAGCAGTGATGTCAAAGCTCACTGGACGAGGGATTTGAGGGAGGAAGAAGAGTAAAGAGATGTATTCCTGTCCATCCAGGGCCTGCATGGTCTTGCGCATCCCTGTAGCATCCTAACTACAGTCACACCTGAGAATAGCCCGGGCTTTGGTCCTAGGGCCCTCTGTGTGTTGTGAAATTCGCAGATGCTCAAGTCTCTTATATAAAACAGTATTTTCAAAGAATCTACACACATCCTCCTCTATACTTTAAATCATCTCTAGATGACTTTTAAATACCTAAGTCAATGGGAGCACTGTGTAAATTGTGTTGTATAGTTTAAGGAATGATGACCCCAAAATTCTGTGTGATGTCTTAACACAGAGGCAGTGTATTTTTCAACTGTTTTGAGTCCAGGGTCAGTTGAGTCCATGGATGCAGGACCCACAAGAATGGCAGGCCAGCTGCAGGAGCTGAGGACCAGGACAGCTGTGCAGTTTTACCAGAACATCACACATTCGAAGCTAAAAGGAACTCTTGATCTCCACAGTCTCTGGCCGCATACACTATGGGTGTCCTTGGTTTGCCAGGTGTATTAGGTCCCGGGGACATGGTAGAAGATGATCTGGACCTGGTCTGCCTTCCTGACCTTATCAGCCAGGCAACAAATAGCTGTCACACCTCTTTCCAAAACTAATGCAATTGTCATGGAACAGACAAGATCCTAGAATAGTGTAGATCCTCCCCACTGGAAAAGAATGTTATTTGTGAATCCAGGAGGAAGGAACTTTCGTTTGGTTTGAATGTGTAAACTTCACCCACTCAGAAAGTCTGTGAAAGTGTCCTATACCTTCCTTGGCCCTGTAATGTTTGTTTTCGTTGCTCAAACTGGACTCTGAGAGGAGGGCAGGGGGCGGTGCTGGCTGTGAACACAGATCTTTCCTGCTCAGCAGAGCTGGCAGAGCCTGTGCCGTAGCCGGGTTGACGTCTGGCCATCCTGTCGCAGCGGGTGCGACACGCACAGCCAGGTGAGCGCCACGCCCAGGGCTGTGCGCTCCAGCAGAGGGTAGGACAGAGCAGCCTTCCTAGGGGGCGGTTTGCTGGTGCGTATCATCAAGCCTGTGCGTCTCGTTCCAAACAGAGGAGCACAGCCGTAAGCGAGCTGTACTTTATTCTGACTGCAGTGTTGGGCGGGCCCACACCGGGACAGCAGCGCCGGGTGGTGTTTGGGGCTCCCTCGCGCTGACGGTACTACTCTTTCTTTGGCCTGTGCGTTTCACAACTGAACTTGGTTCAGAGGATGGTCTGGCTGAGATGGTAGCAGCTACGTTGTTAAACGCTGTTGGTTTTTTCTCATCTCTGGAAGAACAAGAAGGAACACTAGTGGACTGGGGGCCCCTCCTCGCCACCCAGGTGTGACTCGCGCCGCCTTTGCCCTACCCTCCCTTCGGGCCTTGCGTGTCTCTACCCCTGCTTTAGAGAACAATTTTCTTTCATCTGTTTTTCCTGCATTCTGTGGCATTCAACCCCGTTCCCAAATTTCATTTTTAAATGACTGCAGAGGGGCTGGGGATGTAGCTCAGCGGCGCAGCGCCTGCCTGGTAAACGCAAGGTCGTGGGTTCAGTTCCCGGTACCAGACCAAAACCAAAACCAAAAAAAAGAAAAAGAAATGACTATACAGATTTGATGAGCAAACATTTCAAAGGCCAGGACTTACAGCAGTGCAGACTTGGGGCAGCCCTCCAAGTGGCCCTGTTTGGGATCTTGTCTACAGATAATGGGACAGTTACATGGTACATGGACTTTGGAATTAGCAAACACCAATTTTTTTTCTTACCAATTTTATTTTTAAAAAATTTTCATTAGTATATATTTGCCGTACATAATGATCACTTCATCGTAGGGAATTTGTACCTGTACATAGTACATCTTTTTCCCATCCCCCTCCCCTCTCTTCAGTCCTTCTTCCCTCCCCCCACTTACAGAAGCTTTGTTGCCGTTTTTCCTTTCATTCTTTTTTAAAAATCCCTTTTTTCTTCCTTCCCTTAATTTTTATTTTTATCAGGCATAATAATACTTTCAAGCACCTTCATCACAGAAATGAGAATAGTTTGAGGTATCAGAAGAGACCACCTGCTCAGCTTGATTGGGATAAACGCACACCATGACTCCATAACCCAGTGCTGTCGGTCACCTTGGAAAGTAGCCGGCACCACTGTCCTGGCGCTGAGGGGCCGACTGGGCCAAGCAGGTGAGGGCAGCTCGCCAGTACTTCAGGAGCACACCCTCTTGCTAGAGATGGAACAACCCTGGGCAGAAAGATCTTGTCTGCTGCCGTTGCTGTGTTCCCAGAATAAGAAGAGTCAGTCCTTGCACTGGTTACTGAGTAATGGTTCCCTGGTACCTGCTTGCCGGCAGGTGCTGTGCCGCTGAGCTAAATCCCCAGCCCCTGAGCAATGGTTTTGAGTGAATGAAATAGTACAGCAGAGGCCATGAGATCACTCACTTGGGAAAGGTCTCTCTACCGTAAGCTAGCTGCTGTATAATGAAAACAAATACTTAGAGCCCCTCTTTCTCCTACCACCTCCCGTCCATGTTACTTTGGGGAAATTGCTAATACATTTTAGTCTCAGTTTCCCTTTGAAACATTCTGGTAATGTTTGTTTCTTAAAATAAGGCAGGATCGTCAGGCATGGTGGTGCACGCCTCTAATCCTAGCACTCGGAGGCTGAGGCGGGAGGATTGCCACGAGTTCAAGACCAGCCTGGGCTACAAAGTGAGTTTAAGGGCAGCCTGAACCACAGAGCAGGACCCTGTCTCAAAAAGGCAAGACAAAAAAAGAATATGGCGGGGTCCACGGGCACTTGACAAGTAGAGAGCCCGCCACGGCCCCTGCGCTCCATGCCGCTGTGCATTCCTCTCAAGTGGCACGTTTCCCTTAAAAATACATGGGAAGTTTATGTTCTGTGGACCGTCCCACACAGCCATAGCAAGCATTATTCAAGAAAAGTAATTATAAGGTGGGGACACCACTGGGTAAAAAATTTGATCGAAAAATTTCCTCCTCGCAGAGGTGAATAAAAAATGCAGCGTTTTGTCGCTTTTTGGAGCCTGTTAACCCTCCAGTGTCCTGCGAGAGGAACGCAGCACGGCGGTTGTCGTGACTCCTGGGCAAGGCGCAGCCTCCTGGCAGTAGTGTGGACGAGAACCCCTTGAAGTCCCTGTCCCGTGGGCTGTCTTGGGCAACAGAGGGCTTTCCTCAGAGAACGTGCTCCAGACCCGCGGAATTGTGACGTGCGCTTTCTCAGCTGTGGTTTGCTGGCGCTCTGCTGCCTGCGGGTACAGTGGCTCCCTGAGACCCGAGTCTCCTGTCATGGGAAGCTTATCTTCAGCCGCATCCCTTGCACCAGTGTCAGAGTAGAGATTCCATGCGTGTCTCAGGCCCTGAGATGGGGGGAGGATCTGTAGACTGACTTGAACCGGAAGGTGACAGGTAGACACCTCCAGGAGCTGTGTCAGCTATGGGAAAGGCTGGTGAGGAGAAGGTGGCTTTCAAAACGGCGCTGGTGGGGAGGTGAGAGCAGGCGGGGTGGGTCGCGGTTGTGTCTGAGCTGAGGGCTATGTCTGACCATGTACGCACACATTTCTGTGGAAATCACACCGCTACACCATTACCATGTGGACATATGCTGCTGTCAGTATTTTTTTAACATTGTAATTTTTTTTTAAGACAGGGTCTGGCTGAGTAGTTCAGTTCCGTTCAGGCTGGCCTCGAACTCACTATGCCTAGAAGCGCCATGTGGTGATGTGCGAGGGCAGTGTGTCCGAGGCCTGGGTGTGACGGACTGCGTGGCCAGCCCTCCGCTGCTTTCAGAAGTGCGCCGGAGAGTTGGGGGCTCGAGTCGGGCCGAATCTCTGCGGGTGTGAGGGGCAGCCGGGAGCGGGGACGTCCCAGGACAGGAAGCCGTGCAGGCAGAGCCCTTGCCCTGGTGGACTCTGTGGTCTATGGCTGCGGTGCATCTTCAGAAAGGTGCCCCCTGTGTGGCCCCCTTGGCCAGGCAGGTGCTGCACACGGCATCGGTCCAGGCGGGCAAGGGGTGCCGCCAATGGAGAGGCAAGGGAGAGAGCCAGCGCCGGGTTCAGGATCAGCAGGTGCGCGTGTGTAAGAGCGCGTGCGCGTGCTGATGCCGTCACTGAGGCCTTGTTTCCTAAATGATGAACACCACAGACTTGTTTCAGAAGCTGGAAGAGAAGCACGAGTATCTAGAATTTGCAGCTGAGCTCAGCACACGGGTTGGTGGCAGTGTTCACGTCCCCGGCATGCCCGTCACTGCATCCTCTTCGCTAATGATGCTCTCCTCCGCTCACGCAGCTGTGTGCGGTGATGAGGCTGGGAGGGTGGGAGGCATGGAGTCTGTGGCTGCGGTTACTGGGGTGGACAGCGCTGGAGACCCTTTCTGTCGTTTCAGAGGACGGCCCCTTTCAGCCTTGTTTCAGAAACGCGCCTGTCCGTCTCATGTCTCCATCTCTCCACGCACACGTCAGCTTTGTGCGGGCTGCGGGTGGCATGCGGCCACGGTGGCCGGGATCGGGTCTGTCCCTGCCCAGGACACAGTCTACCCGCAGTGTGTCTTCCAGGGTTTCACGTCAGCGGCAGAGGGTACAAGGAGAAATTCCAGTGGCTGAGTTACAAACGAGTCTTACAGAAAACGATGCAAAACAAAAGCTGTTGGAGAGGCTGTGTGCCTTTGGAAATAAGCATTAAAAAGTGAAAGTACTCAGAAGGCTGAGGTGGGAGGACACTTGAGCCCAGGGGTTTGAAAACAGCCTGGGCAGTACAGTGAGACACCACTTCAAAGAAAACAAAGCAAAAACGAAAAAACAGAAGGAGGGAGAAAGAAAGGGGAGAAGAAGGTTAAACTCCCAGTGTGTGTCTGTGTCAGAGTTACAAATTCACACCACAGCTTTTTCAGAAAAATACGCAGAAGCTTACCCTCGTGGCGGGGGAACCTCAGGTTTCACCGCCGTGTGTCCTAAGGACAGCATCCGTGCACCTCACCAGATCACAGCGGCAGTGTACCAGAGGGCCGTCTTCCTCCTTGGACGATCCTGCTTTCTGGATCTCCCAGTTTCCTGGAAACTGCTTTGAAGGAACTACAGGGATGCAAGCTGTGTGCCGCATGCACCGAGCACACCCTGCCCCTGGCACTCGAGGGCTGACTCCCCAGCGACGCCCCAGACCAGCACGTGCAGCTCCTGGCCCAAACGCGGGGCGGCTGGGCACATCCCCGTGGTCCGGGCTGCCGGGAAGCCGTGGCGGGAGGATCCCTGCAGCCCAGGCACTCGGGCAACAGCAAGGCCCTGTAGATGAGGAGTTAATCAAAACTAACGAGCAGACGCCGGGGAGTGGGTGGCAGGCTTCCGAAGCCCGCAGGTCCGAGCGGTGGCGCCCCGCGAGCAGGCCTGTGCGCTGGTGCACGCAGATCTCCCCATGGGGAGGTGGAGGTGCCTCTGTGCGCGAGGGAGGAGCCGGGAGTGCCGGGGCCGGCCTGGCCGGGCCAGCCTGTGCCTGCCGAGGTGCGCGGTGGAGCTGCCTCCGCGGCCAGGAGGGCCGCGCGGTCCTCTCCAAGCCCGGTCCACGCGGGCAGGAGCCTGGGCGGTGAGACGGCCCCGGGGCGAGCCTGCCCTCTTCTCCGGACGGACGGACGGACGGGTGGACGGCGGGCCTGCAGACGGCCCGCGAGGCTGGCGGTGCTCGTCCTGCCCCGCAGACTCGGCC
>NW_004955497.1:1721136-1729166 GCF_000276665.1 Chinchilla lanigera | reverse complement strand
CATGGCCGCGTGGGGCGAGCTGTGCCGGACGTCCTCGCCGCCTGGCGCGCCTGCGCGGGCTTTGGAGGCCGGAGCGGGGCGCCCGGAGGTGGCTGGATCTGGAGTGGGATGCTGGGATGAAGGGTGCCCACCCTGGGTGCGGGCGGCGCCACCCGAAGGGAGGTGTCCGGGACGGAGCTCAGAGGACGGGAAGAAGCTGCTGCCGCCTTGCTGTCCCGCCTGCGTGCCGGGCACTGCTTCTCGCGAGGCCCCTCTGCCGCCGGCGGGGGCTGAAAGCTCTACGAGCTGAGAGCCGAGGAAACCTCTCCTCCGTTAACTTTGGGCCGTGGGTGTTTCGTCTCAGCAACACGGAAAGTAACTGAGACACAGCGACAAGCGTTTCTGCTCTTCCCGACTGGCAGCCGCAGAAGACAGGGGCGGTGGCTTTCCCAGCGGGCCGCGGAGGCCGCCGCCAGGCCTGAAGCCCTGCGCCCCGCGCCGATGTGAGGGAGCGGCTCGGCTTGCCTCTCCTGCGCACCGCCGAGCGCGGAGGCTGCTTCCGTTCCCCTGCACCCCGTTTCCCAGCCGGGGCCGAGCGCACAGCACACAGAGGCAGCCGGCGAGCAGCCCCCGCCGCCCCTCCCGAGGCCCGGAGGAGAGCGGGCGCCTGCGGCTCCCTCGCCCGCCTGGGGCTCGTGGTTAAGGCTGGCCGGCAGCGGGGCGCTGTGTTGCCCTTTGCCCCCGGGAGCCCCTGCAGCCCTGTCCGTCGGAGGGAAGCGCAGCCCAGCGCGCAAGGAGCCCTGGGCACCTGACGGAGGCCTCTGCTGCCCACGGGGCTTGCCTGGCCTCCTCCCCCGGCCTGGGGACAGCGCAGTCGGGAATGTGGGCTCCTCGCTGCTTTCCCCTGCCCCCGTTCTTGTCCAGAAGTCAGCGCGCTGGGCCCCACAGCCCAGCACCTCAGCCGCGCTCTTCCTTCCCGTCCCCTGCGAACTGAAGTCGCTACGTGAGAAGCTGCAGGACGGGCAGACACGGGCAAGAGGCCCTGGGAGCCCTGGCGAGGCAGAGCACTCCATTTCCAGTGTTCCAGCCAAACCTCCCGCTGGAATGTTAAAACGCAGGGCTCTGGCTTTGCTAGCAGTTGAAAAATGCTTCCTCAACAGGAAGGGGTGGGGGAGGATCTCCATAGGAAATTCCTTCCTTCATACATAATTTGTCACTGAATTTAAATTACCCTGTGTCACGTAGTGATGTTCGTAAAACCGTTTCACTGCACAGAAATTACGCGCCCAGCTCCTAGGAGACTGTGCAATTAGTGCAATTCTAGGAGCCATGTAGCGCCCACAGCCGACCCTGCAGGCCTTGCTCATGGTGGGCACGCGTGCAGGGGAAAAGGGTGGTGTCAGCAGGAGAGCAGAGGCTCCTAGCGGGCGACCCGAGTGAAGGAGCCTCCTGGCTGGTGGGCAGCCGAGCGGCGGGGCAGGCCTCCCAGGGGACCTGCAGAGGTGGAGGTGTGGGCGCGGCAGCGTGGACAGTGAATGGTGCTTGGCTGCCGCAGAGGCCTGGGTGACCCCAGGGAGATCTCTGCAGCTGCGCGGGGCCTACATCTGGGAGCACGGGCCCGAGGTTCTGGCACGGTGGCAAGAGGGCAGTGGTCACAGGCCCTGGGCCTGGGCCGCTTTGTTAAACTGCCTCTGTGCCTGCCACCCTTTCCTGGCCGCCAGTAGACGGGGCAGGTCCCACAGGTTCCAGGCTTCACTGTGGGTAGAACCAGTTTCCAGAGGTCACCACTTTGTTGATAAAATGTAAAAGGAGAAAATCTCTTGGGAAAGATGCCTGAGAGAGAGATTTTAAAAACAGCTCTATTAAGGTGCAACTCATGGGGCTGAGGGAGCAGCGCCCAGTGGGAGAGCACTTGCCTGGGGTGCACGAGGACTGGGTCCACCCCCACCGCACCCAGGAGGTCGTGTCTCTGTGTGACATACTTTATATCACCAAGGTGGCGTTTGACTAGAACTGTCAGGAGCGGCAGGAAACCAGCGCAGTTAGAAACCTCTGTTCATCTTACCTTCTCTAAAACCCATCTTTTGGCCTGGGCCCCAGGGCAGAAAGCCTTGAGAAGCTCTGCGGTGAAGGAGTGGAGCCACTCCTGCTGTCTGGACCCGAGGCGCTCTGGGGAGGGGCTGGCCGGGGCTCCGGTGCCCTGCTGCGGCCGCACTCCGCCGTCCGGCCCCCTCCCTCGGCGAGTCTGGAGAAAAGTTCCCTTTGAAAATGTGCGAGCCTGCAGGAGCAGCTCGTGGGAACGAAGCTGTGGGAACGGCGCACAGGGACGCAGATACAGGCCGCGAGGAGGAGCACGGCGGGGAATTAGCTATCTGGTCACAGCTGTGGCCCCAGCTGTGAGGCAGTGGGGTTGGCGCCATGGCGGGATTTGCTGGGTTGGGCGTGGGATGGGAGGAACAGCATCAGTGCTGCTTCTGAAGCATCCAGGATCTTCTCCCACTCGAGCCTAGGCAGAGGTAAGTGCGCTTCTGGATTGCACGGAGGTGTGAAGGAACCCTCCAGGCCAGGATGCTCCCAGGTGGGAGGGCGGGAGGGCCTGGGCTAAGCAGGGTCTGGTTTGGTGTCTGTTGCCTTTGTTCCATGGCAGTAGGTGGCGTGGAGTGGCCAGTGACAAAGCAAGCTTGAGCACTGGAGGTGTTTTGTGCCAAATGTGCCTCTGAGGACGGCCCCCGCTGTAGCCCTGCTGTCTAGAAGGCTAGCTTTATGGACGTGGCGCCCCAGTCCCTAATGGGCCAGCAGCCCCTTGCAAAGACATTGAGCAATCGTCAAGTAAGCTTTGTGCAATGTTGTAGGCAGAGCACTGAGTGGTGTACAGCATTCTGTTGGTGCAGTGCTAGGCGGTGTACAGTGATCAAAATCTCATTGGCCTGCTGCATTTTCCATTGGTAAGTGGTGAGCAGCCCATAGGTCAGTGTTGACCTCCTACCTTTGTAGAAGGGCTGACCTCAAGAATGGCCCAGATGTGCAGCTGTGTACAAAGCGGCACGTGGAGAAGTCGCCGTGGACTGCCGCTGAGTGTGAGGTGTCCACAGCAGAGGCAGCCTGCCCAGGGGTCCAGGCACCGTGCCCTGCCTCAGTCCCTGCTGGCAGCTCTCCCCTTTCTGCTGACTGCAGCTCAGGGTCGGATTCAGTCGTTCGCTCACTCATCTGAGGGACACACACCGATCACTGCTGGGCTGTGGCGGCTGGCCCACACACCAGCGTCCTCCCACCCCTTCCCACGGCAGGCGAGGGCTGCCCTGCTGCACGTGCTCTTAGCCCCTGCGAGGTCAGTGCCAACGGCAGCGGGCGGTCACCTGGAGAAGACTGGAGTGCGTGTTGAGAGCTGCGGGAAAGAACAACAGTGAAAAGAGGGAAATGCAAAGCATTAGACAGGTTAAATGCCAAGCCTGCGTGGTCTGTCGCCGTTTGCTAGACAACTAAGGTATTTGTGTGCACAGTGACGGCTGCCCTGAAGTGGCGCTGAAACGTGCCATTGTCTCCTGGATCCCCACAGCGACCCTGTCAGCATCAAGTCGCAGGTGCTGAGAGGGGGTAGGGACTTGCTGGGGCGGCCCCGTTGCTAGGAGGCAGACGGGAGGGAGGAGGCCCGGCTGCTGCCCACCCCGTCTCTGCAGCACTGTGCCATCGCCTGCACCGGGAATAACCACACGCTCCAGACCTGGACTCTGCAGCAGCGATCTCGGAGCATTCTTGAGAAAGGAAGGTGAGAGGCCAAGCGCCTCCGCTGGACTTCGGCCTCGCCTCATCCAGTGAGAGACCTGTGGTCCTGCTGTGCCTGCTTTTTTGTTTTTGTGAAAACAGGGTCTCACTATGTAGGCCAGGCTGGCCTTGAACTGGAGGCGATCTTCCTGCCTCGGCCTTGCAAGTGCTGGTGTTACAGGTGTGCACCCCACACCTGGCCCTCCATTGTGCTTCTGTGTGTACTGTCTAGTCACCCTGAGACGTGTTTTCTAGACCAATTTACAAATAGATTCAGGGTTCCCTTCAGCTCTCACAGCAGACGTAGAGGGGCTGGGCGCGGCCTAGTGACAGAGCGCTTGCCTCGGACGCGTGAGGCCCTGCGCCGCCTTCCCTGCTCCGCACGCCGCCGAGGGGGGCTCTGGTGGGGCAGCATCTCTTCTGAGAGGCGACTGTGGAGACTGCGCATTTGCTTCACAGGGGCGATGGCCAGATAGCAGGGGCAAGCCCCGACTGACGTGGGGTAGGGCAGAAGTCTCACTTAGGAACAAGCTAGCTCCTGACTGGTTTGGTCGTGCTCCCTGAAGCAGCTCTGAGCACAGGTCTGCACCCGCGACCCCTCGTTGGTTTCTCTCAGCGCTCCTCCATGAGAGGCAGACAGGGAGAGTGTGGACTCGGGGCCCGGGTCTCTCCTGGAGCTTTCCCTCCGAGACTGAGAACACAGCCAGGGGCGCGGCTGGCGCTTCAGCCCGAGGAGATGGGGCTGCGGTCCTGTTTCCCGTGAAGCCCTTGGACGGTTGGGGTCTGCTCACATTGGCGCTGCCCAGAGCTGCGGCTAAGATGACCCCGCTGGACGTGGTGTTACAGTGCACCTTCCTCCAGCGGTAGCGTCTTGCAGACGTGACCTCATTTTGTAGCACAGCTGCGAAGTGGGGAGCCGAAGTCTCGGCACTGCCCCGGTGAGCAGGGCACGGCACCCCAGGCTCGCTGCCTCATCCAGGTGCTCAGCACGTGCTCCTCCAGTCAGCCCAGGCGCGGCTGGACAGAACAGCTGTCCGTTTTGTTTTCATTGGTTTGAGTGTTTCTTGAGACAGGCTGGCCTTGAACTCATGGCGATCCTATTGCTTCAGCTTCCGGGTAGTCTGCCTAGCTCTGTTGGGATTACGGTCCCACAATCCACTTTGTTTTTTCTCTTTTTGAGCCAGGGTCTTGTCATGTCACTCAGGATGGCCTTGAACTCCCTGTATAGTCCAGGCTGGCCTTGAACTCATCATAATCCTCCTGCCTCAGCCTCCCAAGTGCTAGGTTTACAGGCATGCGCCACCACGCCCAGCTTGTTGTGCTTCTTGAGCTGTGGCTTCTGTTCCACCCTCCCACGCAGCATGTGGCAGTGGCCCTGTGACAAGCCTGCCATCTTGGGCCCTGCCCTGGTCCCCTCCCACGCTGCCATCCTGCAGGGCCCCATACCACGCTGCAGATTGTGTAGCCAAGTACACCGAGAGTGTGATGTTCTACTGCTGAGCTGGTCCTTCGCCAGGAACAGAACGCAGGCAATGGTGTGACATGGCCATATGGACATTAAGCATTTAATTGATCCTAGGCTCTGTGCGGGGTGGGCGGAGGTAGCCGCGAGTCACATGCAATTTCCTGTCCTGCCAGCTTCTCCTGGTCCCGAGGGAGCCACACACACAGACAGCTGAGAGGGACTCGAGTGACAGGCGCCAGCGCGCTGCTGGGGGCAGTGGGCACGGCGTCTGGGCGGAGGGGTGGTGCCCCACAGTACTCCCTGCCCCTCCCCACTCAGGTCTGGCTAAGTCTCCACTCCCCCCGCCTCTCCCCGCCTTCACGGTGCTCGGTGTCCCCGCCACGGACCCCTGCCGCCGCCGCAGCCTCAGCCTGCTCCTCCGGTCTGGGAGCTGCGCTCCCGCCCTGCCGCCACCGCGTCTCCAGTTCCCGCGTGGCTCTTCAGCCTCGCCCGCCTGCATGCCTTGACCCCCGCACCCACGGCCACCCTGGATTCGTCTCACACTCGCTTGTCCCTGCCTCTGCTCCTGCGGCCCTGAGGACGGGGCAACCTCGGGCGGCCCGGCCTCCGTCCGCAGCTCCCCGTTGCCTGTCCCCTCGAGCCCACGCCCCCAGGCTTCCGTCCACGGTACCTGTTCTGTCCCCGACTCACCACCTGTGCAAAGGCTGTCGGGCTTGAAGGACCAGCTGGCCACCCCCTCGCCCCCTGGGTGGCAGGGAGCCACCGCCTCTGTCATCCACCCCCCATACCTCTCCTGTGGTGGCCATTGGTGTCCGTCTTCTGCTCGTCCTACAAGCAGTTTGAAGGGATGTGCCCCACGCTGACAGGGCTCCAGGGACTTCTGGGATGCTTTTTCTTTCTCGCACCGAACAGGTCCCTAAGGGCAATCCCGACTGCCCTGGCGGGCATGGCACGCTGTAAACAGCAGGCACTCAGTGAATGTGCCTAAATGGCCCTTCTGCACTCACACCCTCCCCTGCAAGGCGCATTAGCTGGTCCCGCAGTTAGCCTGGGGTGAGCTGGGATTCAGGCTGCTTCCTGGATTCCCCTCTTCCTTCTGCAGCGGAACTTGTTCTGATTTTAGTTTCATCCTGCATTTAGTAGTCCAACCACAAAAGCTCTTTAGAGAGAAGAATTTAAACTTTCTCCAGATTGTATTGGTGAGCTGAGACGAAGTACCTGACACCCATAACTTCACAGAGGAAAGGTTAACCTCCTCATGGTGTTGGAGGTTTGCTCTCTGGGCCGCTGGCTCCCAGGCAGGAACGTCATGGCGGAAGGGTTGGGCCAGGCAGAGCTGCTCAGTCACGGCGGTCAGGAAGAGTAGGGGACAGCACCAGAGAGGAAGGGGTGAGGAACAGATACAGACCAAGTTAGGACTCCACCACCTCCCAGACACACACGGAAGTGAGTTTTACTAAGCCCCTGCGTAGCTCCCAAGCCAGTCAAGTGGACTCCTAAGCCTAACTGTCACACAGGTCCACCACCAGATTTCTGTATGCCTTCAGTAGTCTGTGCTCTGCTATATGCTGGCTTTTGTCTCAGTCATCCACAGGACCTTGGCCACCTGTATGCAGTGTTTTTTTTCAGTACTAGTTCATTGAAGCCAGGGTCTGTGCACTAAGCTGTCTCCAGCCTTTTTTTTTTCCCCTTTGAGACAGGATTTCACTAAGTCCCTAAGTTGCCCAAGGTAGGCTCAAACTGTGATTCTCCTGCCTCAGCCTCCAGAGTGCTGGGATTACACTGGTGCACCACCACACCCAGCTCCCTCGTGTGCATTCTGAGAGTCCTCTGTAGCACCTTGCACGGCCCAGCGGTCCTGGCAGAGTGTGACAGTACGGCCTGGCATGGGGCAGGGACAGAGGCTCACATCTCCGTGCTTCCCCCCAGGAGATGGCGGGCAGAGCGCTCAAGCAGACTGGCAGCAGGAGCATCGAGGCCGCGCTGGAGTTTATCAGCAAGATGGGCTACCTGGACCCGAGGAACGAGCAGATCGTGCGCGTCATCAAGCAGACCTCCCCAGGTGAGCCCCGAGGCAGGGATGGGGCCGAGATCAGGGATGCGAGAGCACGGAGCCCTTTGAGGAAGGGGCCCCGCCTGCCTGGTCAGGAGAGTCTGCACAGCCCCCGTTCCGCTCACAGGAGAGCCGAGCTGGCTGGCGCTGCGAGGTCAGGCCCAGAGGGGCACGCAGCAGCAGGTCCTGTTCTTACCTAGGTGTGTGTGCTTATTTCGCTCTGTGAAGATGGAAAGATTCAGCGAAGTGGGAGTGGAAATGTTTTCACTTTCCGCTGCCCCAGGGAGGAGTCTGAGAGAGAGGCTCAGCTTGCGGAGCACCGTTCTGCGCTCCCCGCTGCCTCCAGAGCGGATGTCCCGAGGCCGACGCCTGCCACGGCCAGCGGCCACGGGCGGTGTGCAGGGCTCCCCACAGGGTCCCCTGGAAGGGACAGTCACCCACTGGGCCTCGCCGGCTGTGGGGGCGGGGTCCTTTCCAGGGTGGAATGGGGGTTGTGTTTTGGGTTTTTGAGGTCCCTGGGGTGATGAAGGATTCATTATAACTTGCAGAAGGAGTTTTCCCCATTTTATGGAAGAGCTGAGATAGACAGTACTTGACAGGATACATGAGAAACTTTCGCAGGCCTCTGTCCCTTGTCTGTCTGCCGTCAGGGACAGGCGTTCCCCCGCCCTTTGGGAGAGGACGGCTCCCTTTACCCACCCCATTCGGCCGCCCGTGGCCGAGGCCGCGCCGGGAGCGAAGCCCAGGCCGCCTGCGCTGCTCCGCGCGCCC
>NW_004955497.1:1709203-1719911 GCF_000276665.1 Chinchilla lanigera | reverse complement strand
CGAGCCCGCCGCCGAGCCCGCCGCCCAGCGGGGCGCCCGCGGCCGCAAGGCCGACAAGGCCGACAGGGCGGGCAGGGACAGGAAGCAGATCCAGACCTCGCCGGTGCCCGAGCGCAGGAGCAGCAGGGACGAGGAGAAGAGGGAGTCCCGCATCAAGAGCTACTCCCCGTTCGCCTTCAAGTTCTTCATGGAGCAGCACGTGGAGAACGTCCTCAAGACCTACCAGCAGAAGGTGCACCGCAGGCTGCAGCTGGAGCAGGAAATGGCCAAGGTCCTGCCCGCGGCGCGGCCCGCCCGCCTGTGCCCGCGGGGGTGGGGAGCGCGGCGGCTCCGTGCCCGGCCCGCACCGGCCTAGCAGAGCCCGGTAGCGCTGTGTGATTAGATAGTGTGACTTTCATCTTTAGCAAATTCCATCAAGGTTTACTTACCGGTAATATAATACGTATTTTGAAAGAGCAGAAACAGAGTTTGAGGTTTTAGAAGTTGATACTGGGTGGTTTTTTTTTTAAGAAAAGGCTAGTCTTTAAGTCTTGTATTAGTAAATAATCTTTTAAACATATGTTACTTGCACTACAGTGCTAAAGTGGGTAATCACTAATGAACTTCACATTAAAATGTAACAGTAAATTTAAATCACACCAAGCCAGCCTTTCCAAACTCTACAAATCAAATGTTGCGTCCCATATTCACGGACTTTTGCATTTTCCCATTTCCCCTGAGCTACTTGCTCTTGGACTTCCAGAATGTTGTGGTCCCTCTCCTGTAGACTTTTATTAACAGAGGTTTAGTTTTTAGAGTCTAAACTCACCTAGAGAAAGAACTCTTATCTCTGACCTTTTGATTCCTGATCTGTATCACTATGTAGATATAAAAAACACACAAAGGATTATTATTTTGCAGGTAGTATAATAGAGCCTTCTCTACTAGAGTCCTGTCCCGCCCAGGGTGTCCCTGCCCCAGTCCCGCGCCGCCCTGGGATCCCTCTGGTGACCTCTCTGGTTTCCCTTGTCTGCAGGCGGGACTCTGTGAGGCGGAGCAGGAGCAGATGAGGAAGATCCTCTACCAGAAGGAGTCTAACTATAACAGGCTCAAGAGGGCCAAGATGGACAAGTCCATGTTCGTGAAGATCAAAACGCTGGGGATCGGTGCCTTTGGAGAAGTCTGCTTGGCCTGTAAGGTAGACACGCATGCCCTGTATGCCATGAAGACCCTGAGGAAGAAAGATGTACTCAACCGGAACCAGGTGGCCCATGTCAAAGCCGAGAGGGACATCCTGGCCGAGGCGGACAACGAGTGGGTGGTCAAACTGTACTACTCATTCCAAGACAAAGACAGCCTGTACTTCGTGATGGACTACATCCCCGGGGGAGACATGATGAGCCTGCTGATCCGCATGGAGGTCTTCCCGGAGCACTTGGCCCGGTTCTACATTGCGGAGTTGACTTTGGCCATCGAGAGTGTCCACAAGATGGGCTTCATCCACCGAGACATCAAGCCGGACAACATTTTGATAGATCTGGATGGCCACATCAAACTGACAGATTTTGGACTCTGCACTGGATTCAGATGGACTCATAATTCCAAATACTACCAGAAAGGTATTTTCTTAGGCACACTGTTGCACCCGTGGACCTAGCCCGCCCACACGAGGCCGCTGTTCCCCATCCTGTGGCTCCTACTTGCTGTAAGGCCGTCCACCACTCCTGTATCGCACACTTCGGTGTGGACACTTGCCTTCCCTAAAGGAAGACAATGACACATAAGAATTTATCTTTCTGAAGTTAGTGCCCTTAAGTTTTATTACACTTCACACCAATAGGTCATCACAAGGCCTTTGTGGAAGATCATTGTTCTGCCCTAGTAAAACAAGCCATAAAAGTGAAGCTGTCAAACGTGAGAGTGGTGGCATGCACCTGTACTTTGTGATGGTCTGCCTCCCTCGGGGGGACATGAGGAGCCTGCTGATCCGCGTGGAGGTCTTCCCTGAGCACCAGAGAAGCACCAGGCGTCCCTGTGGTCTCCGCTGCTTAGGAGACTGACAGCTTGAGCCCAGATGTTCAGGGCTAGCCTGGGCAACCGAGTGAGTCTCTGGCGCAAAAAATAAGTCTCAGAGCCCCCAGAGAGTCGTGTCTCGAAGCTGGCCTGAGACTGGGTTTACCTCCATGTTCTGTGGTTCCGCTATTTGGAGAGGTCAGAACAGCTGGTAATGATCTTCCTTAGGGCTGGGAGGCCCGAAGGAGCTACTTTAGCGCCACAGCACGGTCCTTTTTTTTTCCTTAAACTGAACACTACCCTAAGTTATGTGCATTTTCTGGAGCTGAAGTGACTTCTGTTCATATTTTTTAAAACCTCTTGGGTTTTTCCATGCTTACCATAAAACGTGTCTTGCTAGACAGGTGTTAGGCTTTTGCCACTGTGCTGAGAAGTGCTGGGAATGACGTCCCCGAGGCCGTCCAGCCTGTGTGGCGGTGGTGTCCCGCGGCAGCTTGCACAGTGCAGTTTGCTGTCGCTGCTCCCACACCTCTGCCGCGGTGCCAGCTGTCACCGCGCAGCGCCGTCTCAGGACCAGGAGCAGCAGCTGCCCTGTGGAGCAGGTGTCCTGCCTGCCAGCAGCGGCTGTAGTTACTTCTGTCCGAGGCTGTGGAGTTGTTACGTTGCTGAGTAGTGAAAATGCACAGAATGTTTTGTTCTGTTCTCTCCCCACCCCCCATTTCCAGGTGATGGGAACCACATGAGGCAGGACAGCATGGAGCCCAGTGACCTCTGGGACGACGTGTCCAACTGTCGCTGTGGGGACAGGCTAAAGACCCTGGAGCAGAGAGCCCGGAAGCAGCACCAGCGGTGCCTGGCGCACTCCTTGGTCGGGACCCCGAATTACATCGCCCCCGAGGTGCTCCTGCGCAAAGGTGCGCCCGCCCAGCGCTCCAGCTGGGGCTCTGCTTTCCGGGAGGCCAGACACTCCCGTGGTGTGTGTGTCTGAGGAAGACTGACCGCTGTGGAGTCTCCCTAGCAGACCAGCCTCCAGCTCTGGTCAGGAGGTGCCTCTGTCTCGTGCACCGTTAGGCCAGTGCCACCCCCCCTCCTCTGGCTGGGATGTACGGGGCGTGAGCTTCTACCTGGCCGCGGGGGTGGCTTTGGAACTGCCTTCGACCAGCTCGCGTGGTGGAAACAACATGACCACAGGCCGGCGTGCTCGTTCTCCCTGAGCGGAGCCCCTAGTCCCCTCCAGCCTAACGCCCACTGAGTCACGCCGGGGCTCGCGCACAAATGCTGTTCTCCTCCAGTTCTCCCGCTCCTCCCCACGCCCCTGGGAAATAAGACGTGCAGACCGTAGTGGGTGTGAGGCCGTCAGTGTTCCGTGAAGTGTCTGCCAGCTGGGTGCTTTGTTCTGTCTCACGTATGACGTGTGGCTCAGAATGAGCAAGACCCTCCAGGGCCCCTGCGTGACCCGTGGCAGTAGCGGGCTGGGGGTCCGGCCCTGTGCGACACCTCGGGACACGGGCAGCCTCCTCCTCGCTTGCACGTTTGAAGTCTTTGGAGCCAGCCAGGCCTAGTCCGCGCGAGGTTTGCGCTGTCGCTTGTGGTGGCCCCAGGTGGGTCCCGAACAGCTCGGTGCCGTGAGTGTAGCAGCAGTACCTGGTACCCCGGGAGGGCTTTGCGTGCCCCGCCCTGTGCAGTTCAGGCCCGTCTGCCGTGCCAAGTGGAGGACAGAACTGGGAGGCAGAGGGCACCCATGGGCTGACCTCACAGCCCGGTTCCACTTAGCAAGGGTTGGGTGACGCTGAGATGAGCCTGGCTGGCTGGCGTGCCGGGGACCTCACGAACCTGCCCCCTGGAGTCCTAGGGTTGCCCTGACCCCCCGCTGGGGGTCGCACTGAGAGCTCAGCTGAGCCGTGCAGCCCCTGCCACGCCTGCACCGCACCCCACATTCTGTCCCCTCCCAGGCACCTCCGGAGCCCCCCCCGGGGCCTCAGCTGGCCTCTGTCAGCACGCGCTTTGCGGTTCGGGGACTCTGTCATTTTCGTTTGTCTGTGTGATCGGCTCTGGTTGGTCACGAGTATTGTTACCAACAATAGCCTTACCTTTTAAATGAAAAGAATGTTTCTTGTGAAAATGCCCCGTGCTTATCACAGACTAGTGACTGAAAGTAAGGACACAGAAGCGGCCTCAGCCCTCGTGAGTGCGGGTGGCCCGCGGGAGCCCCGGCCGCCGTCACCCCATGCACCTCGGCGGCTCCCGAGCCTCCTGCGGGCTCGGGTCACAGCCCGTCGTTCAGGGCCTTCCAGACGTCGCCTCGGGAGGCCACCCTGCCCCGGGGTTGAGCAGGCTCTGTCTTTCAGGGTACACGCAGCTCTGTGACTGGTGGAGCGTTGGCGTGATTCTCTTCGAGATGCTGGTGGGGCAGCCGCCCTTTCTGGCTCCCACCCCGACGGAAACCCAGCTGAAGGTAAGCAGCCACGAGCGAGTCTGCGGCCGCGCACTGCCCCCTCCGCACGCGCTCCTGGGTTGGCGTCAGACCTCCTCTTCTGAGTGGGGTGGGAATGACAGCTGGAGGTTGCAGGACTTCGAAAAAGCAAAGCTGTCTTTTTAAATGACAAGTGTCCCTTCCCTTCCCTTTCGTTAGGAGAAGCCAGCCCAGTAGGCACGAGGTAGCATCTCCTTGTGGTTTTCATCTGTATTTCCCTGTTAGTTAGTGGTGTTGAGTATATTTTCATGTGTTTATAGCCATTTGTATAATCTTGGAGAAACAACTATTCGAGTCCTTTTTCCTTTTTTAAGAAAATCCTGTGTTGTTGAGTTGTAAGAGGTCTTTATTCCGAATACTAACTCCTTTTCAAATACATGCTGCACAGAGATGCCCTTGGGGCGGTGCCTCTTCACTCAGTCAGTGATGTCCTTTAAGGCCCCTAAGTTTTTCATTTTTGCAGTTCTTTTATTGCCTGTGTTTTGGTGTCATATCTAAGAAATCATTGCCAAATCTGTCATGAAGATTTGACCCTGTTTTCTGCTCTGCATTTCCTGCTTTGGGCTCTACTAAAAGCTCCTGGGTTTAAAGCAACCCTCCGAGGTAGGCAGGCACTCGCCCGCTCGCACGCCGCACCCAAGCCTCGTCACCCTCACGGTGGCAGCGAACGCTGGCCTCCATCCTCCTGTGCCAAGTGTGAACCGCGCAGCTGCGGCTTTGGTTTTTGCCTCACACTGGGCCCAGCAACGTGACGGGTGTGTTTAGCGAACGTCAGCTGGCGGGTCGGCTTGGTTGGGCATCACACGCGGAAGGCAAAGCGCAGGAGCAGTCCCCTGGCGCCCCTCCTCTGCGCGGCTACCTTTTTTCTCCAAAACCCACTGACCGTCTCCGGCTGAGACGGGCCCTGAGCGAGCGCCGTGATGACTCACAGAAAGCCAGTGCCACGGGTCATTCGCTTCATTTTCGTAGGAAGCACAGAACTCTTTGGCGAAAGAGAATGTCTGGCAGAAGAAAATTAATACCCTTTTGTCTGCGTTTGGGAGCCCCCTGCTAAAAGCTCGCTGACTATTGCTGCTCAGATCAGCTGCCCCGTGGGTGCCCTGTTCTCACGGCCCTCGTCACGGCGGGAGCACCGCCTGGGAGCCACCCCAGCTTGGCCCAGTCACGGGGGGAAGCTAAAACTTGGTTCTGTCGCCTGCAGGTGATAAACTGGGAGAGCACGCTGCACATTCCCGCCCAGGTGAAGCTGAGCCCCGAGGCCAGGGACCTCATCACCAAACTGTGCTGCTCTGCGGACTGCCGCCTGGGGCGGGACGGGGCCGCCGACCTGAAGGCCCACCCGTTCTTCAGCACCGTCGACTTCTCCAGCGACATCCGCAAGCAGCCGGCCCCCTACGTCCCCACCATCAGCCACCCCATGGACACCTCCAACTTTGACCCCGTGGATGAAGAGAGCCCTTGGAACGAGGCCGGCGAAGGCAGCGCCAAGGCCTGGGACTCGCTTGCCTCCCCCAGTAACAAGCACCCCGAGCACGCGTTCTACGAGTTCACGTTCCGGAGGTTCTTCGATGACAACGGCTACCCCTTCCGGTGCCCGAAGCCCTCAGGGGCAGAGACTGCGCACTCGGAGAGCTCAGACCTCGAAAGCCCCGAGCTGGCGGATGAGGCCGAGGGCTGCCAGCCCGTGTACGTGTAGCGGCACCGTGTGCCCGCGGCTGCGTCGGGAGGGCCGCGGCCCGGCTGCTTCCCCGCGGCTGGCGGGAGCCGGGGGTAGCCTTGCCTTCAGCCGGGCTGCTGAGTACCCGCTGAAGTTCTGCCCTTCAGGAAAACCCCAGAGCAACCAGGAACTTTTTTAAAGAAAGGACTGAAGCCTGGCAGACCTTCGTTTCTAGGTTCTGGCCCATGGGTGGCAGGGAGGGTTCCACGTGGCTTTGAACTGGCGTTGGGGGGCCTTCGCTGCATTAAAACAATATTTTTAAAAATTTAGTACAGTTTAGAAAGCACTTATTTTGTTGATAACCAGTTTTTCTTACTAAATTATAGGGATTAACTTTGACAAATCATGCTGCTGTTATTTTCTACATTTGTATCGTATCCATAGCACTTACTCACATTTAGGAGACAGAAGAACTGAAGAACATGTGATAAGAAATCTCTGTGCAATAATGTTTGAAAAAGACGATGCTCTGCTGAGAGCTCACGGAGACCACTGTATCCACACGGTGATTTTTGTTTTGTATTCTTTCCCACATTTCAGAATTGTGGCATAATGTTAAAGCTGCTTTGCTGTTGTTGTTTTTGCATGTTACAGTGCTGTAACAAAGCGTGAGCAAAGTGATGACGTGGGTGTGGTTTCCGATGTCTGGTGTGTGGGAAGTGCCGTACTGCACGAGCAGGGTTTTTCTATTGTAAAATTACCATATCTTGCCATTCACAGCGGGTCCTGTGAATATGTTTTTACCGAGTGTTTTTAAATGAGGTATTCTAGACAGCGTGCTTACTATGTACCGTGCGGGTGATGTCTTTGCTGTGATTGTAGCCCGTGCTGTTTTGTGAAAGAAACGCAGATGTGTAAATGAGAAGTGATTTGTGCGTGCGTGTGTATGTCTTGGGTATGATTGCATTCTTTTGGGGATAAATGTAAACGTTTTCCGTACAGCAAACTTTATGCATTAAAAGGGATTAATTCAGCTATGCCAAAACATTTAAGTTACCCTATGTCCTTCCATGTCGTCAGTCTGTGCTGTCCTTCTTGATGTAGCTGGTATGTGGAATTCAGTAGCTAGGACCCTACTATTTAATTTTTACTGACGCACTGCCCACACCGAGAGGTTACATGAACGTTACTCCTTCTGTTGTCTCGGGCAGCTGAGAGGTTGCCACACTGAATTAAATAAACTTATCGTCCTTTTGCTTTGTTTTAAATGTGCTTTGAAGTGTCAGTTTTCACCTTGGTTTAAACAATACCAAGTTTTTCTAACTTTTGTAAAAAAAAAAAAACTTTTTTTAAAGCAAAGATTCTTCAAAGTGACATTGAAATGAAAACCATTAAACCATACATATTTTCCTAGACGTATAGGTGTATATATGACTATATAGATAAACACACAGAATATTCCTTACTTCAAATTAGTATGATTTCTATTTGAAGTGATTTATATTTGAGTAAAAATTCAATTCTTTTTTGCTCTTTGAAAGATCTGATGCATCCTATTTTCATTATATTAGTCCACATATTTTCCTTGACATTCTTAGCGTAATGTATCCATTATTATTATATATCTAGGCAACAACACTTATAAGTTTATCAGTGTCTAAAGAACATTCTGTGTACTGGTTTACATTTGTATGAATGGCATATCCTGAAGTCTGCTGTGCTCGTATTGTGACTTACAGTATTCGCGCTATTTTGTAGTAATGCTATGTTGTTATTTACAGCGCTCTGACATACTTTCATGTGGTAGGTTCTTTCTCAGGAACTCAGTTTAACTATTATTTATTGATATATCATTGCCTTTGAAAAGCTTCTATTGGCACAATTTATTATTAAAACTTTGAATCCAAATCCCGTGGTTGGCGTCTTGTGTTACTGAATTTGAATCCTGCTGTTAGCTGGCACAAGCTGCTGACACAGCCACTGTCATCAGAGGTGGGGGGACGCACCCCGGACAGGCTTCGTGTCAGGAAGGGCTCGCGGAGGGCAGGCTGCACGCGGGCTGTGGTTCTGTGGCCACTGTCTGTCTGCTGTGAAATGATAGAATCGGCCTCTGTAGGGTTGTCGAGTGGATTCAGTGGGGCAGCAAGTGGACGTGGTAGGTGGTAAAATAAGTCGTAACTGGGAGCTAATTCCCCCGCAGCAGCAGCATCCTGAAACAGGACAAGCACAGGGCACAAACTTCCATGCAAAATGGTGGCTGGAGAGGCCGGGTCTACCCCCAGGAGTAGAAGACTTGCCCGAGTGAGCTTGAGGCCCTGGTTCAGTCCCAGACACTGTACAAATAAGAACAGGTAGTGGTATTAAGCTCGGGAAAGCACTTTGCTTTGGGCTTGTCCTTTGAGTGTAGTCACATGACTTGAAAGTGGAAACAGGAAAGGAAAACCTCCCACTTCATTTCTAGTCACGCCTTTCATCTCCCCACAGGTGATGGTAGTTGTAAATCCTGAAACAGAATACGTAGTATATATAAGAAAATGACTATGTACTTTTTTGTCTCTTACAGAAATAGAATATTACATTGCCAGGCGTGGTGGCACACACCTGTAATCCCAGCACTCGGGAGGCTGAGGTGGGAGGATCGTTGCAAGTTCGAGACCAGCCTGAGCTACAAAGTGAGCTCAAGGCCAGCCTGAACTGCATAGCGAGACCCTGTCTCAAAAAAGACAAGAAAAAAAAATGATGGACACTTGGGGGTTTTGCACCCATTTTCTTCACTGGACAGTATGTCTTGGCAGCTGTATCGGTGTGGATGTTTTGTTGTTTGGTCTGGGGATGAAAACCAGGGCTCTGCGCAGCCCGCAGCCTGCCAGCCACACGATTTTTTAGCCTTTTTATTTTTAAAATATATATATATATCAGTGTGATTTTACTGGCATTTCTCTTATTTTGAAAGACGTTGAGCATCTCTTGTCTGCTTAATATCCGTCTAAGTAGCAGTAAAAGTAAGAGTGCCAGTTCTATGCTTTGAGTGCTGGTTCTCCGCCTGCCTCACACAATCCCGAAAGGTTTCCGTTGCCTCTTTCCGTCTTTTGCTCAGTGAATTGAACTGCTGTGCTTGGGCTCCCAGCCAGACGCCAGATTCCGGAGACTCCCTGCTGCTTTCTGGTGGGTGCCGGGAGAGGGCGCCTCCGAGCTGGGTTGCCTGTGGCGGCCCGCCCGGCTCCAGCTCCTGTGGTCCTCCAGGGGAGAGGCCGCTTGCTCCATTCTTCCCATTTCCTCCTTCACATTTGTGTGCTGTGTTTCTTGCTAAACCTCAGTGCAGGTAGTAAAGACACAACGTTAGCCTGCATGGCAAGCCCCTGAATCTTTTGCGATCTAAGCCACTTCTCAGTTCTTTCAGTGTAGTGCGGGGGTTGGAGCTCAGGGTTTCTGTGTATGCTGGGCGAGCCCTCTACTGCTGAGCTGTATCCCAGCACCAGTGGTAAGTGTTTGAAACCGAGTTTATCAAATTCATTCTATTTCCTCCAGATATAGTGTATAAACCAAATACAATACCTCAATAGCTACCTTTCTTGACACTGACCCGCAAAATTGTATTTAGCGGGTATAATATGATGCTTTGAAGTACATCTAGAGGTGCAGTCACATGATACGTGCATTATCTCTGGTGGCCTCAGTAACGTTTGACATTAGCAAGTCTTAGCCTAATCATACCGAGCCTTGCTGTAGAGGGCTCGTGTGCGAACAGCTCCGCTCCCAGTGGGTTTATTTTGCTTGCGGGAAGTTTTCAGCCATTGTTTCGCTCAGAGCACTTTTATCCCCTTGCTCCCTCCCTCTTCCCCTGCTCCTGTGATAGGAAATAAATCTTTTGTTACAATACCAGAGGCTTTTTTATTTTTAATGTTTCTGTTTTCTCTCTTGTTCCCTTGAGTGATTTCTACCGATCTGTCTTCCAGATCACTGAATCTTTCCTCTGGCCTTTCCAGCTTGCTCTTGAGCCCACCCACTGAGCTGTTCTTCTCAGTTACTTTTCGGTTCTAGAATTTCCATTTGGTTCTTCTTTATAGTTTCCACCGCTGTGCTGAGTCCGTGTTTTCATTGTGACTAGCGTGTTTGTACTTGTTCCCTGAGGCCTTTGTTGTTTTGTTCTGTTTCTTTAAGGCTGGTCTCTAGATGTAGTTCAGGCCTGGCTAGAACTCAATACGTACCCCAGGCTGGCCTCAAACTCATGATCCTCCTGACTCAGCCTCCAGTGCTGGGATTACAGGTGTGCGCCACCACGCCAGCTCCACTGAAGCCTTTCTGTGGTGGGAGATTTAAAAACCTTACAATTCTAATAGTTCTGTCGTGTCAATCTTGGCATCTGTGGACACTTTTCTACTCGGTTTTGAGCTCATTCTGGTTCCTGCTGATGGATGCCCAAGGGAAACCTGGACTCCTGTACTATGTTCTGAGACTTTGGTTTGCACTGGCATTGCCTTGTCTGAGCAAGGCGGTCATGTTGCTTCCGTGCCCAGGAGGGAGGAAGTGCCGGCTCAGCCTGTGACACCTGTGCTCAGTGAGACTGCTGCTCTGCTGACCGGGGG
>NW_004955497.1:1689603-1709103 GCF_000276665.1 Chinchilla lanigera | reverse complement strand
GGGGCGCCTGCTCTCCCCACTGTGTCCTCTGAGGGGGGATGGCCTCAGTACAGTGAGCAGCGCTAAGTACAGTTCTGACTCCACACGGCCTCCTCAGACATGCCCTAGTGGGAAGGGGACACCCCATAATTACTGGGCAGTTACCAGAATCCAGGCTCCTTATTTGTATTTAGATCCGCAAGGCCAAAGGCATCACCTGCCAACAGAGATGGACCAGCACAGGTCTGAGAGGACAGAGCTCTAGTTTTGCTTTAATCTTTGCACTGATACAGTATAAGCAGCTTGCGTCTCACTTGGGTGGTGGAGAATTCACAATATGCCGAGAGTAACTGATACGGGCCATTCCCGCCCTCTCCCAAGATGCCTCCAATTGATCAAGGCCGACCCCAGATTCAACCTCAAATCCACCTCAGTGCCCAAGCAGGTCTTGTCAGCTGACCAAACCAGGCATTTGCGGTAAACCTGATGCCACCCTTGGTGTGGCACGCGGCCTCCTGCCTCCCTCTTCCCCTTCCGCCCGCGCTCTCACTTCCGGTTAGTCTCAACTTCCGCCCGCGCTCTCACTTCCGGTCAGTCTCAACTCGCTTCCTCCTCCAGCACCAGTGTGAGCACAGATAGCCGCAATGGTCTCATTCTTTGATTTCACTGATGCCTCTGTCCTCTGTTTTTAAATTCCAGGAGCAGGGTCATATAAGAAAAGGAATCCTGGGCAAGGAATCAATGGCCTTGATTCAGTCCCAACCTTGTCTAAATTCAGTTGCGTTGGAAATGTAAGTCAGATCTGTGGTTTGCACCGCTGTCTTCAGAGCTGGTTTCTAGGACGCCCCAGCGGCTGGTGGGTGAGAGCAGCTGTGCTTTTACCCAACATAAGATGTTGAGGAAGGAAAACATTTTGCTAACAAAGCAAGTTTAAAGACCACTGCTTAGGTGATTGGTAAGATGCTTTCTTTTTTGTTTAAAATGCATTTATTTTATAAATATACTTTTAAAAAGTTATATTATTAAGAAAACTCCTCTCTTGCTATTTCCTAGTCCCTAAACAACCACTCTCACCATCCAGGTTGTTTCTTCTGGCCTTGCCACTATGTCACAAACACGTTTATAATGCTATTTCTTTGTTTACTTATGTTAAATATTTCTGTCCTCTGCATATTGTGGTCATTCTCATATTTCCCACTCCAAGGTCTGTTTTCCTATATATTTCTGTCAAAATTTTTGGCAGAATCAGTTATCAATAGAAGTATTATTGGGAAAAGTAAAAAAAAAAACAAAGTGAGAAAAGAAGGAAAAATGGAAACAAAGCTTTTGTAAATAGGGAGGGGAGGAGGGTGTCAAGGGGGGGGAATGGGAAAAGAAAGAATCAGGTTATACCATGCACAGGTATAAATTCTCTGTGGTGCATGTGATCATTACATATCTAAATTGTACCAATAAAATCTGATTGAAGAGAAATATGTTAAGAAAGAAAAAGGAAAAAATATTAAGACCATGGTAGAGAGTCTTTGAGCCACACAGTACACTGTGATAGATTTCCTTTCTGGTACAAACGTTTGTTCTTCTTGGATCTGCTACCTTATTTCTTCCATTTGCTTTGTTTTCTTTAAACCTCTTGGTTTGGCTTTGTTTGGTTTTTCCTTTCCAGCTTCTGTAATGGAGCTGTGTGAGACCAGGCCGCCTTCCAGGAGCTCAAATCCTCCTCCTCCTCCTCCTGCAGTCTGGACTGGCTGCTTTCTGCACCCCCCAAACAGCTGTCATCTCAGGACCTTGCTTTGTCTCTTTCCTGTGTTGTGTTGGATCCTGTTTTTACCAAATGCTGCATCTTCCTTTTCTTGATCTATGCGTGGAAAAATGTTGAGCCCGTGCTTGTATGAAAATGTCCCTTTTCTACTTGACTGAAAACAGGAGGAGACATAAAATTCTAGAGTGACCAGGGATAGAGCTCAGTGGCACAGACACCTGCTGGGCAAGCTCAAGGTCCTGAGTCTGATTCCTGGTGCCAAAAAGAAACATTCTAGGGTGAAAATCCATCCCGCATTTCGAGGGATTTGTATTCATTCTGATCCTTGGTCCAGCGAGAGGGACTCCCAGCCATGCATTTAGACTCATCTCTGCTTTTCATGATGCTGCTCCTTGCTCTAGATTGTTTTTCACTTACTATTGAGGACACTCAAGCCTTTAGCCCAGAGATGTGTGCCCTCAGGTTTTGGGAACATTCTGCATTCATTCTTCAACTCTGCTAATTCCTGTGGGCTGGAGGTAGGCTCCCCTCCGCGGGCCCTCTCCTGGTCTTAGATGTACGTCTCTGTTGGGAAAGTCAAGTCTATTTTTCCTCAGCATTTATACCACAGCAGCCAACGTGGGAGACCCCAAAAGGTGTGGGGCTTCCCCCACAGGCAAGCAGTCGAGCTGGGCAGCGCCCACCAGCTAAGCGTCTTCTAACCCAGTTCAGATCTGATGCTTGCAACCTGGAAATAGCATCAGACCCTACACGTTGAGGATGAGTTCCTGAGAATGTCCCCCACATCAGAGGCCAGTCACAAGCCCGGTGTCGTTTCACTAGCGTTTTTGGCAGTAAATTGGGGCTCCCTGTCTGGGTTCAGTTGTCTTGCTTAAGTGGGTCACAGAACGCAAAGAAGCACAGGTGCAGGGTTATCCTAAAGGCTACAGATGAACAGACGCACAGGGCAAAGTGCTGGGGCAGAGACAGGAGCCCCCACACCCTCTCCCGGGCACAGCCGCGCGTTCGTGCCCTTCGGAGACCCTGTGGAGGCCTCGTGGTACACGCGGGATTGATTCCCTCCTGGGCTGCGGGCAAGTGGTCACCCTTCAGCCTCTCCGTGCTCCCCGGAGGTTTGCGGGCTGCAGATGAAAGTCCCAAACCTCTACTCTCACCCTGGGCTTCCCTGTGACCGTACAAATTCGGCCTCTGCTAGGATTCCCAGGGTTTTGGTAGTTGTGCCAGGAAATGAGGACAGAGACCAAATGTGTGTTTTGCGACATCACAATTCCCTATCCTCTGTGTCTCTTCTTGTTCCATTTTCTGGAAGTTTCATTAACTTTATCGTTTGGATCTTATACTACACCTTTAAAATCACCTTAGGTTTTGGGCTGGACATTCTTTCTAACTCCCAAAACCTATTCTTATTTCCTAATTGATTTGTTCTTGTTTTATGTTTTCAATATTTATTTTTATCCCTAATAATATTTGTTATTATTTCAAGTGTTTCTTCCACCATTGCTTTTCAAATTGTTTCCATTTTTGTTAGGTTGGTTGGTTTGAGTAGGAAAATTGAACCTAGGGATTTCACACTAAGCTACATCCCTAGCCCTGTTTACTTTTTATTTTGAGATAGAGTCTCACAGGTTTTGCAGGCCAAACTAGAACTTGCCATCTTTCTGCCCCAGCTGCCCAGGTTGCTGGGGTTACAAGGGTACTACCGTGCCTAGCTGCCATTTCTTTGGTCTTTCTCTTTGATTTTGAGGGCTTTTCTCAAGTGATTCTGACCATCCTTTTAAAACAACTGTATTAAAATGTAATTCACATACTATAATATTCAACCGTTTAAAATATATAACTCTGAGGTTTTTAGTATATTTACAGAGTTACTCAATTATTACAACTTTAGAACTTTTTTTGAGGAACTGGGGATTGCATCCAGGGCCTTCACACTGAGTTACATCTCTAGCCCTTTTTTATTGTGAGAAAAATCTCCCCATATTGCTAAATTGTTTACACTAGGCTCAAACTTGTAATCTTCCTGCCTCAGCCTCTGAGTGCTGGGATACAGGTGCGTGCCACCTTGCCTGGCTGGGACACTTTCAGTCACCCCACAGGAAGCCCTATTTCCTTCAAACGTCACTCCGCAACCCTTCTGTGCACCTCACTGCCTGCCTCAGGCCACCTCCGCTCCACTTTGCGTCTGTATGGATTCGCCTCTGCTGGGTCTTTCCTATACATAGAACTATATTCACGTTCCATGTGGGGCCTGTGTGCTGGCTCATTTCACTAGCGCAGTGTCCCTGAGGCTCCTCCGTGCTGTAGCACGTGCCAGCGCTTCATTCCTTCATGGTCGGCGACATTCTGTCGAATGGACAGGTCACATCGTACTGGTTCATTCATTCGTTGAGGGGCCTTCAGGTTGTGTCCACTTTTTGGCTATTAAAAGTATACCGCTAGGGGGCTGGGGATTTAGCTCAGTGGCAAAAGCGCCTGCCTGGCAAGCGCAAGGTCGTGAGTTCGGTTCCCGGTACCGGAGAAAAACCAAAAAAAAAAAAAAAAAAAAAAAAAAAAAAAAAAAAAAAAAAAAAAAAAAAAAAAAAAGTATACCGCTATGAGCATTCATATCCAGGTTTTTTTGTTTGTTTTGTCTTTTTGAGACAAGAGTCTCACTGTGCAGTTCAGCCTGGTCTTGAGCTCACTTTGTAGTCAAGGTTGGTACAGAACTTGCAACAAACCTCCTGCCTCAGCCTCCCGAGTGCTGGGATTACAGGCGTGCGCCACCACGCCCAGAAACATCCAGGTTTTTATACAGACATACATCTTCATTCCCTTGGGTATATTCCTAAGCATGGAACTGCTGGGTTAAAGGGTAAGTCTATAGTAACCTTTTAAGGAACTGCCAGACTACTGTGATTGAGCTACACCATTAACACAGAGTGTGCATGTTTATGTCTTTCCACAGTGTCAGAATCTATTGAATAACAATTAACTCACAAACTGCTTCAATTTTGTCAGCTTTATCGCGGTGGGTGATCTAGAGTTCACTTGATAGCTATGAGCCGAGCAATCACAGGTTCGTTTGTTCTAACCCTAGGAGTATCTTTAACACTCTATAACACAGTGACACATCCCACTTTACCTGACAACACAGATTCCACGGTGGCTGCGAAGTGCTAAGGGCCGCTGCAGGGTTCAGAGAAAGGGCGGAAAGCGGAGGCAGGGAGCCCGCGGAGAGGCAGGCAGTGGGCAGGTGCGATCCCAGACTGACAGGCTTGTTCCAGGCCCGCGGGCATGAGCTGGTCCAAAGCGGAAGTCTTCGGGGCAGGTGGTGCACATGGCCCTCGCCGAGCAGGGAGAGAGCAGAAGACTGCCAGCCCTCTCGGTGCAGGGAGCACGGCTCGGGCTGGGGAACCACTCAGCTGCCCCCGCTTACGTTTGGGCAACATCCCAGGGCCAGTCGTTCTGAGAGAAGTCAAAAATAAAATAACGAAGACTCAGGAAGTCTCTAAAGCTCCACACGGAGCACACGCATGTTAGACCCCGTGGCCCGACCGGCAGTAACCCTTTCCCCAGACTCCATGAATGTGCACTGCATCTCATACATGCAATTTCATGAGAGTGAACCCTGGGACATGCGTGCATGTTGGAAGCCGCTGAGATGACACATTCCTGTCAGCCTTACCCAGAGACCTAATGGGAGGCACCCAGGCCAGGGCGAACAGCTTTTAAAATCCAAAAGCCTGCTTCCTCTATGTGCTTTTTATGGTCCTGTCAGCCCAGCTCCACTTTTCTGTTTGTGCCACATTTTAGTTTCTTTTGGCACAGACCTGCCCTGAGCGCAACTTTTTTTTGTTTTGGTTCTTTGGTGTTTTGAGACAGGCTCTTGCTGTGTAGTTTAGGCTGGCCCTGAGCTCACTGTGTAACCCAGACTGGCCTCAAACTTGGGGGAATCCTCCTGCCTCAGCCTCCTGAGTGCTGGGATTACACACCCAGCTTACAACTTTTCGTTATCTTCAATGCATGCAGCTGTTTTTTGTTTTACCACTGGATGGATACTTCAGTTCATTGCTTGCCATACACAGCCTGGAATCTAGCTGTCAGATCCACCATGTGGTATCCCTTGGTGAGCCAGCCAGGAGACATCAGCAGACAGCAACAGCCAACAGCTGAAAGGAGCCCAACGAAAAAGGAAGGTAACTCCCTCAGGAGACCCTCTTTTTCCCCTTTACACAGGTGGGCAATGCGCTAGTTGGGTCATGGGACAGAGCGCAAGTAGCTGGCACCGTGGAGGAGACTCCCGGGGTAAGACAGACTGCGGAGCAAAAGGCTCTGGGCTTTGCGGGGACTGGGAGGGCTCTTGCCTGTTGGTTGGGGCTGTCATTTGCTTTTGGTCCTTGTAACATGGGGATTTCCCTTGTTACACGGTTTACAAGTAGCCATGGCTCCCCGGGCCTCCGTGAAGGCTGAGCCGAGCCAGGCTGAGGTGGGGTGGGCGGCAAGCGTCTCTGCTCTCAGGGATGCCGGGAGCCGGGCTTGGGGCGCTCTGGCCTGGACACAGTCCTCCACGCGGCTTCCTTGGTGTCTCCCCGGGGACCAGGAGGCCTGGACCTGGTTCCCTGGTGCTGTCGCTTCTCTCTGGCGGAGCAGCGGGCGGCTCCCCTGGCCACGTGGAGTTAGGCGCCCCGTGGGTAGCACCAGAGGTACTGGCAGAGCCCAGTGCGGCCGGGGCTCACGGTGAGCCGTGCCCTTCTTGTCCCTGCTTCCCCATCTAAACAAATGTAAATTCTTTGACTTTCCTGATGCTGACCCGAAGAGGGAGACAGAGACTTAAAAGGTGAGGAAGAGGGAAAAAACTTGTGCATTTGCAAAGATCCGGTTTTTATGCCCGCAGGAACAGCAGCGGCCACTGCAAGAGGCCGCCAAGGTCACTGTCTTCTCCTGGGCGCGAAAGCCGGCCTGCAGTGATCTCCGCGGGGTGACTGCTCTGCCGTCGGTTACCTCTCTCCGTTCCACCTGGTTTTGTTTGTTCTGACAACCGCTATGTCCCTGTCTCAAAGGATGTGTAACCTGTGGTTGTTGCATTCTGAAGTTTCCCTTGGTCACCAGATGGGTATACTTTTTGTGGCTTGAGCTAGCAAAAACTCAAGAAAATGGTCCGGGTCTTTGAGGCCACTCAGTGTGGGGTACACACTCCCCCTCCTTAGACAGGCAGGCTGTGATGTCAGGTGGTTTTGAAATTGACCGAGGCATCCAGCCAGGAGAACACACCACTCGGGCCTCCTTATGCAGAAAATTGGTTGTGTTCATAGTGGGAGATCCAACGGTTCAAAACGATATGGCGCAGGTGTCCACACAAGGCCGCATACTTGTGCCCCTAAGTTGTTCAGCTTCTTCAGAGCATGTTCTGAGCTGAACAGGGTTGCAGACCCAGAGAATGCCCTGTAAAATTCTCGTACGGCAGCTGAGCCAGGGAAAGGCTTCATAAGGTTTCAGTGGAAACTACTGCCGGGCGTGGTGGTGCACGCCTGGAATCCCAGCACTGGGGAGGCTGAGGCAGGAGGATTGTTGTGAGTTTGAGACCAGCCTGGGCTACAAGGGAACTCAAGGCCAGCCTGAACTGCACAGCGAGACCCTGTCTCAAAGAGACAGACAAAAAAAAAAAAAGAAATCTACCAAGGACTTCAACCCTATCAGATCACACCCTGACTGGGGCTAAACAGCTCCAGAACTGTGTCAGGAGGTGCTCTGTTGGGTCCCCAGTAACAGGTGAGGATTAACCCGGGGGTGGGCCTGTTAGCATCCATCCCACCTGGCTTTGCTTGAATGTCTTCTCAACAAGTCCCCTTTCCAGGTACGGATATTCAGCAGTGCTAAGAGAAACTGGATAAATTTTCCAAGGACTCTGTAAGCTTTTGCTGATGGTTTATCAGTCAAGGCTCTGATAAAAGTCCAAGTGTTTTCCAACTCTGGTTTGAACAAACACTCCATAAATATACTAATCCAGGCTGGGGATGTAGCTCAGTGGTGCAGTGCCTGCCTCGCAAGTGCAAGGTCCTGAGTTCAATTTCTGGAGATATATATACGTCAGATGTGGAGTGTAGGGAAGGTCAGATTATCCTACAACAGTAGTTTTTAGTCAGTCAGTTCTAGATAACAGAAGAAAGCTCCAGAATCTCCAACAGGGCTTGCAAGCTGGGATGCCATTGTCAGTGTGGCTTATTTGGTCTTTAATAACCATGATGACATAGAGGACACACAAAAGTTGAATAAAAGGCAAGTTAAAGCCATGCTTGCCCTAATGGACATAAAAAGTCCGCAGTGCTAAGGGGAATTGAGGTAATCTAGAGGACAGAAATATGCCACTGTGCTTCAAGGGCAAATGACGGGGCACTTGGCAAAGCAGTGCCCTCCAAAGCCACCGAACCTGTGGAGCCTATCGGAACATGGAAGAAAACCCCTGACACTGGAGGAGGCACTGCCCTTGTTCCCAGCACGGGATGAGGTCATCCGTCACCATGGAGGCCCGGGAAGAACGCCTGGACATCGAATGATAGTTCCGAAGAGGCCTGCACGGCTCCCACACAAGGACATCCTCATCGCCATGCAAGAGCCTTGAGCTACCCTAGATGTAGGAGACCAGCCTCTGTGATACTGGCATGACTTACTCTGTGCCAGTTGCTTACTGAGGTGAGCTTTCATCCCACTCTGAAGTTATCGTGGGCCTTGAGGGAGTTACCCCTGCTCTGAACTGCCATTTGGAAGGTCTTATTTTCCAGGCTGCCGTTATGGTGATACTGGATGCCCTGTACCAATAATTTTAAAAGATACACTCTTCCTACTCAAGGCCACTTGGACGTGCAAACCTCTGGCAGCCTGTGTCCTAGTTGCAAGGGACCCAGTCAGCCTAACCCCACAGGGTCAATTTCTCTGCTGGGTGTTGGTCCCTAAGCATGGTATGACAGCACCCTGGGAGGGGTGTTGAGCTCACTCCAGTAGTCTTCAGCTGAAGGACCCTAATCTACACCCACACAAAAGACAGTATTACCTTAAAAGGAAAACAGTACAGGGGTTGATGTCCATTACTGGCAAGTTTCTGGCTACAGGTTGCTGACGCCATGCCACTCCCTGTGCAGTACACCATTTTACCAACAGTCAAGCCATCAGGAGAGTATCACCCTGTTATGGCTTATGTCTAGGTGTCTCCCCAAAGCCTGATGGAGTTATAGGTGGGACTTTTTCAGAGGTTCCTAAGTCTAGAGTGTGTGATTGATTCATGGTGTAATGCTAGGATTAAAGGTACTAGGATTTTTCTTTCTTTTTTTTTTTTTTTTTTTTTTTGTCTTTTTGAGACAGGGTCTCGCTGTGCAGTTCAGGCTGGACTTGAGCTCACTTTGTAGCCCAGGCTGGTCTCGAACTCGCAACAATCCTCCTGCCTCAGCCTCCCGAGTGCTGGGATTACAGGCGTGTACCACCACACCTGGTGATGCTAGGATTAAGAGTGGGTGATATTATTACATCAGTCCACTGATTAGTCTGGCACCACCCTAATTCTGGCAGCCTGGATGCAACATAAGGCACAGAAAGAGACCTGTCCCTTGTCTTGTCCCTTGCTTGCTTTGCTACCTTCTGCCCATCACGAACTGTCTCTCCTCTACAATGCTTGTCAGTAATGCCATCCTGCCTTGGAGACAGCTAATTATGGACTGAAATATGTACAAACTGTGAGCTAAATAATCCTTTCCTCACTTAACATGTGTCAGATATTTTATCTCAGTAATGAGAAAAGTAACTGAGACACACCTCATACAAGATTTCAGAGCCACCAGTGAATCAGTGGTACCGAAACACCCTTTTAGCACAGATTCCAGGGGACACACTAAAAGGCTCTCTGTCCTTGATCTCAAAGTTACCTTCTTTTCTCACCCTGTGGATCCTACCTCCCAATATTTTTTTGCCTTTGACTGGGAAGATCCCCAAATGAGACTTCACTAGCAGTATACTACTTGGACTGTCTTGCCTCAGGGCTTTAGTAACGGCCCCCACTTGTTTGTGTGGGCCTTAGCTCAAGACCTAAGACACTTACAGTTTAAGAAGGGAGGCCTATTTCAGTACATAGATGACCTCTTCATTTGTAGCCCCACCAAAGAGTGATCTGATAAAAACACTATTAAGACTCGTTTTCTAGCCAAAAAGGGGTTATAAGATATCCCAACATAAAGTCCACATTTCTCCAAAAAAAGGCAATCTGTGATGCATTTTAACACCAGGACAAAGACAACTGTCCTCAAGGAGAACAGGGGCAATTTGCCATCTGGGTCATTTGGAGTCTAAATAGCCATTAAAGGCTTTCCGGAAATGGCACGCTCCTGCTACATATGGATATTCCATTTGGGAATAGCAGCCAAGATCCTATATGTAGCAACACTAGGACCAGGAACCGAACCCTTGAAGTGAACAGCAGCTGTGCCTGAGGCCTTCAAGGCTTTAGAATGGGCCCTGGTGCAGGCGCCAACATTGGGAATTCCGGACCTCACTAAGCCTTTCCCTCTGTTCCTGGCTGAAAACAGGGAGTAACCACTGGAATGCAACTCTGTCTGCGCCAAGAAACTGGCCAGTTGCCGACTGTTCCAGGTGACTAGACGGAGTGACACAGGGCTGGCCTGGCTGCCTGTGAGCGATAGCAGCTATGGCACACTTAGTCCAGGAAGCTTCTAGGGTAACTCTGGGACAAAACCGCTCAGTTCTAACTACACTCCAGGTTAAGGCTTTTAAAATCCAAGTTCTGGGAGACAGTTGCATCATTCAAGGGTCTGGTGTGTCTAATAAGCTCACAGCCCTGTTTTTTCTGATGTGCCCCTGACTCCACAGGTTTACAGGTGATAGTTTTTTTTATCAGCACGATTAACTTGCCAATTCGTGCCTTGTGACTATGCTGGGTGACAGGGGTTGTTCTTGTCTTGTAAATGTGCTGTGTCCAACATCTGGTGGTCTTCTGTTTGGACAGATGAGCTACCCACTCATCTTGCCTCAGCCTTTGTACTGAAAAGGGAACAAACCACTTTTTTATCAAATGGAGTCACTCTGCAAAACTCAACCGGAAAGCTGCTGCTCTGTACAGTAATTCACAGCAGCACACATCCCGCTCTGCAGTTTACCAAAGCAGCTACGCTAGTTTACCTTTCTACCAGCAGCGCATGAGGGCTGCAGTTTCTCACCCTGCGCGGCGGTGGCGAACCTATGGCATGCATGGTATTTGTTTTCCTTTTAAGACAAAAGATGTTACTATAGGAGTTGTGTAAGTGAATGAGCCGAGGCAGAGACCACTTGACAGGCTTTTGTGAAGGCAACAAGGCATACAATGTAATACCTGGGTGCAGGCAGAGGGTGGAAAGACCGTCCAGGGGGGTACAGAGAAAAGTGGGGCCTTTATATAGGGCCTGGACAAAGGGGGTCAAGTGGGGAGATCAGGCAAGGTATCTGGTAAGGGGGTTAGGAACTTCAGGTGAGGATGTCTGGGCAAATACCTATGGTCGAAGCTTCCAAATGTCTGGTGCCTCAGTGATCCAAGTCCTCAGGGTACCCAGTATAAACGTGTGGATGTTCTCCGACGTCCTGAGCTTGGAAGTTTCCATGCTCCCCCTTGTCTCTTTTCACCATATCCTGTGTTTGCTGAGGGCAACAGCATCGGTGCTGAGCTGGGTTTTTTTCTGAGAAAGTGCCACTGCTAACAAACAGGTTGGGTGCTGGAAAGTCTCTCCGGAGTCAGGCCTGACAAGTTATTTCTTCTAAACTAAAACTGCGGTATTCAGGTTTAACTGCAGGGTTGGCACTTTGTGATAAATAAGTGGATTTTGCGTTGCAGCTTGGACAGATAGATTTGTTATCACTGCTCGGACTGACCATTGTTATTTGCTTTTGTTATAGCCATCCTAGTGATCGTGCAGTGTATCTCACTGTGGTTTTAACTTGAACTTCCCTAAAGATATATCTTATCTTCAATAATGAGCCTCTTTTTAAGTGCTGATTGGCTATTTTTATATCTTCTATGAAAAAGTATCTTTTTAAAAACTCTTTGCCTACTTTTAATTAGACTATCTGTATTTATTTTTATTTATTTATTTATTTATTTTTTGGGGTTTTTTTTTGGTTTTTCTCCGGTACCGGGAACCGAACTCACGACCTTGTGTTTGCCAGGCAGACACTTTTGCCGCTGAGCTAAATCCCCAGCCCCTCTGTATTTATTATTAAGTTGAGAAATCGTTATTCTCGTAATCAGGAATCTGGTTCCCAAACATTATTTCTCATATCTGAAATGTACTGTGTTTTCACTCTCCTAATGGCATCCTTTGAAACACAAAAATTAATTTTGATGAAGTACAATTTATTTTCTGTTTATTTTCAATTTACTTTCTTGTGACTTTTGTGTCATACGAAGGCCTTGTCTAACCCAGGGTCATGAAAACTTATACCTATCTTTGCTTCTGGGTATTTCATAATTTAACTCTCACATTAGGCCTATGATTCATTTTAAGTTTATTTGTGGATGGGAGGAGAAGAAAGCATCCAATGTCGTTAGTTTGTGTGTGGATACTGAGCTGTTCCAGAACCACTTGTTGGAAAGACTATTCTTTTCCCACTGAATTGCCTTGACACCTTTATGGAAAATCCAACTTACCAGAGTGGGGTAGATCCCTGGCAGAGCACTCAGGTAGCATCTGGGAAGCTCTGGGTTTGAGCCTCAGGACCACAAAGCAACAACAGCAACGGCCAAAAATTTAATTGGCCACAAATGTAAAGGTCTATTTCTGGACTCTCAGTTTTATTTAACTAGTCTATAGGTAGGAGTAGCAAGCCAACAAGAAGCCACCTAGAAGCTCTGCTTGACGTGCGGGAGTCGGCCTGTGCACTTGTCACTTGGGTCACTCTGTGCCCACACTCTCCTGCTGGTGGTTTCACAGCCAAGTGCAGGCCTCCTGTGGGCATGGCTCACACACACAGCCCCTGCTCTCTGGCTCACCTGCCCCTGCATGTGCTTCATCATTAGCTGTGTTCTCACCCTCTTTCGGGAATCTCAGCGCTTGACATCTTCCTGAAAAATGGCCCCCCGTTACTCAGCCTCTGGCACCACCAGGGTATTTATGATTCTTTGGGAAGTTCACAGCAAAAATGAGCATAAACTAAAAAGACTTCCACAGCTTTCCTGTCTCCACATGCACAGCCTCACCATCCACAGCCCTGGCTATAAAGATTTCCTCACCAGAGTGGTGCATCTGTTACCATCGAAGGGCCTACGCTGATACAGCATGGTCACCCAAAGTCCAAGGCTGACCTGAGAGTTCACTCTTGGCGTTTTACAAATATATTCATTAATCCACCGTTACAGTACCATACATAATAGTTTCACCAGACAACCTCCTTTATAGGTCCCTTCTGTCCCTCTCAGACAGGCGCTGTCTCTACCTCAATAAAATTTCCTACTCAAAAAGAAAAAATAGTTTCACTACTCTAAGTATCATCTGTGCTCTGTCCAACCCACCCCTCCCAACCCCTGGAAACCACTGAAAAAAAATTTATCTCCTTTTCAGGTTGCCTTTTTCATATAGTAATTATATTTGAGTTTCCTTCATGTCTTTAATAGCTTGATTGCTCATTTCTTTTTAGAGTCTAAACACTGCATTGCCTGGGTGTCCCAGTTTATTTGACCGTTCACCTACTGAAGCACATCTGTGTACCTCCAAGTTCTGGCCGGTATTAATAAAGCTGCTATAAACATCTATGTACAAGTTTTTGTGTGTTGACATAAATTTTAAACACCTCTGAGGAAGTACCAAGAAGCACAATTGCTGGATCATAGGGATTAAACAGAATGTTTAGTTTTATAAGAAAACACCCACCTGCCCCCCACCGTGGCCGAACCGTTTTGTGTCCTCAGCAGCAGTGTGTGAGAGCTCTCCTTGCTCCACACTCTTCCAGACATGGACAGCAAGTCCCCGACTTACACACATCCGAGTTGTGAATGTCACAGATACGAGCAGACCTCACGTTATGAACATTTGTAAGTGCAAACAAGGTGCAGCTGTAGCTCATGTGTCTGCCTTACCATTTTAAGGTAAGTAGAAAAAACGAGTTTACTGACAGTTGTACTGTACTGTACCACCATTTTAAGGTAACTGTAAAAGTAAAAATACTTTATTTACAGTATTTTTGTGTGAATGGGTGGTGTTTTGTTTCTTGTTTTTTTTTTTTCCAGTACCGGAAATCCAACTCACAACCTTGCGCTTGCCAGGCAGGCGCTGTGCTGCTGAGCTAAATCCCCAGCTCCGTGAATGTTTTGTCATGGTTTACTTTGTATGCTTGTGTCAAAAGTGCATAGGACTCTTTCTCAGACTTTCAAACAAATCCAACATACCAGTATTTTTCCAGGACAGAATTCATTTGTAAGTTGGGGACTTACTGTAATGTTCTCCATGTTTTAGATTTGGCCATCCTAACAGGTCACTGTTACTTTAATTGTAACTCCCTAACTATATATGATGTTGAGCATCTTTTTATATGCTTACTTGATTAATCTGTACCTCTTCTTTTTTCAATATCTGTTCACATATTTTGATTATTATTGCATCAGGTTCAGTTTCTTGTTGACTTTTAAGCACTCTTTATATATTCTGGATAACAGATGCACCTTTTGCAAATATTTTCTCCCATTCTGTGGCTTGTCTTCTCATCCTCTTGCCATTATTTTTTGCTTGGTGGAGGTTTTTTATTTCATTGAACTCCCACGTAGAGAACTACCATCTTGCCCAGGGAAAAATCAGTTCAAGCCTCAAGATTTGTGGGCCCCTGTAAGCTGGGAATGAGTCAGAGAACTACACCTGGACAAGCTCGGGCAGTAAGACCTGTGGACCCTTGTTGAAACCATGGGTCGCAGCAGTCACAGGAAAGGTCTTAAAGACACAGCCTCATCTAGACATCAGCAGCTTCCCCCGTGAGCCCATAAAATCCCGTCAGCCTGTAAGAGAGGCAGTGGTCCGGTGTTTGCTGGCCGGAGGTCCCTCTCAGGTTTTAATCCTAATGGACTCTGTCCTCCACTGTGGGGCTCAGTTCCTTTTTCCTTTCTTCCTAACACAATCATCAAGTATTTCTTTTATAGACTGTGCCTTTAACAGTGAATCTAAAAAGTCATCGCTTTGCCTTAAGTCATCTAGAGTTTACCTATGTTATCTTCTATTTTTATACTCTTGCATTTTACATGTAGTCCATGATATATTTTGAGTTAATTTTTCTGAAGGGCATAATATCTGTGTCTAGGTTTTTGTTTTGCTTTGTTTTCTGTTTTTTTTTGTTTTGTTTTGTTTTGTTTTTTTGAGAAATGGTCTTATTATGGCATTCAGGCTGGTTTTGAACTCACTCTGTAGCCCAGGCTGGCCTTGAACTCACAATGATCCTCCGATCTCACCCTTCTGAGTGCTGGGATTACCGGTGTGCACCACCACGCCCAACCCTATTTTTTTTAATATGTGAATTTCAACACGTTCAGCGCCATTTATTGAAAATGGTATCTTTGCACCTAGCATGGTGGTGCACACCTGTAATCCCAGCCCTCAGGAGGCTGAGACAGGAAGAGTCCTGCCAGTTTGAGGCCAGCTTGGGCTATATAATGAGTTCAAGACTATCCTGAACTCATTATATAGTAATGAACTCATTATATAGCAAGACCCTGTCTCAAAAGAAAAGGAAAAAGAAAAGAAAAGATCAATGAGCCATGTTTATCTATTTCTGAGCTTTTGTTACGTTTTCAATTTGAAATGTCCCCTAAAAGTCTCATGGGCTCTGAGGTGGGGCTTTCGGAAGGTGCTTGGATCAGGTGGGCTCTCTACTCGTTGGTGGACTAATTCATCAGGGAGTTCATAACTGAATGTGCTGTTGGGAGGTGGGGCCTGGTTGGAAATGGGTCCCTGGAAGCATGACTAGAAGGGTGTATTCTTGTCCTCACCCCGCCCTTCTTTCTCTCCCTCTGCTTCCTGGCTGGCATGCACTGACCTGCTGCTCTCCGCCGTGTCCTTTCACCACGCCATCTCTGCCTTGGATCCATCTGTGTGTGTGTGGACTGCACCCTCTGAAACTCTGAACCAAGTAAACATTGCGGCACATGGTGGGAAAGAAAGAGATCGCAGGGACCTGGGGTGGCCAGTTGCTCTCTAGGACGAAAGGCCACAAGGCACTCAGACTCCTGGTGTTTATCATTACATCTGAGTCAAGGACAAAGGGTGAAGGGCAGTGGGTTTCCAGGAACAGTGGTGGCTGCTCTAGTGGGCTAGGAAGATCAAAACATTCTTACAAGGACAAGGACGAGAGTTTCCCCAGCATCCTCCCCAGCAGCTCTTATCTTGCTGAGCACCACAGGAGTCAGAAGCCCTTGGGCTTCCAACTATGATCAGAAGAGAGCAGGGAGTTTGCATGTTCCAGTCTGACCCAGAAGGACAGGACAAAGACAAGCCTGGGCGTCCCTTAGACTCAATTTATAATGCATGATCCCCAACAAAACCTTTCACCTTTTAAGTTGCAAATCTTGGGTATTTTGCCCCAGTAACAGAAAAGTGACTAATACAGCTATTTATTTGCTTGTTCGGTCTTAGACAGGGTCTCACTATGCTGCCCAGGCTGCCCTAAAACCCCCGGACTCAAGAGATCCTCCTGCCTCAGGGTGCCAAAGGCTGGGACTATCCGTGCGCCAGCACACTTGGTTTGGGCTCTGTGTTCTACTCCATGGATGTACTTGTTTATTCTGTTGCCTCTGTCATACTCTTGATAATTGTCCCTTCATAGAAAATCCTCAAGTCTTGTACTGTGTTCCAACTTTGTTCTTCAGTATTGGGTTGTTTTTCCAGGATCTTTCATCATTCTATACAAATTTTAAAGTTGGCTTGTCAGTATCCACAAACTACCTTGGGATCCTGTTGAATTTATGTATCAGGTTGGGAAGTGCTGACTTCTTGGCAATATTGAGCCTTCCTATTTGTGAACATGGAATAACTCCCCATTTATTCCGTTCTTTGATATTTCCATCAGGTTTGTAGTTTTCAGCATATAATCTTATATTTTGTTAAACTTACACTGAAGGATTTCAGTTTAGTATCACTATGCTAATGTAAATGATAATATTTTTAACTTGAATTCCACTTTTTCATTGCTATATATAAGAAACCAAGTGATTTTTGTGACTAACCTTGTAATGTACAAACTTGTTATAAATGATTATTATTTCCAGCAGGGCTTTGGTTGACTCTTTCAAGAGTTTCTATGTAGAAAGTTGTGTCATCTGCAAAGGCAGCTTTACTTCTTCCTTCTCAATCTACACAACTATTTCTTTTTCTTGTCAAGCTCCCCCGCTACTGCTAGTTTGCTGAGAGGTTTTATCACGAATAGTTACTGAATTTTTGTCAAATGGGTTTTCTGTATCTAATGATATGATTGAGTGATTTTTCATTAACTTGTTAAAGTGATGGACTAATTAAGTTGTCAAGCCCACCTTGCATATCTGGGATGAATACTGCTTGGTTATGTTGTATAACTCTTTTTTATGCCACTGGATTCAATTTTCTAATATTGTGTTGAAGATTTTTGCATCTGTGTATATGAGATATTGGTCCTCAGATTGATTGACTGATTGATTGATTTGAGACAGGGTGGCACTATATAGTTCAGACTGGCCTTGAAATATGTAGCCCAGGTTGGCCTCAGACTAGCAATGTTCCTCCTGCCTCAGCCTCCCAAATGCTGGGATTGCAGACGTGCACCACTACACTAGCTTTCTTTTTATTTATTTTTAATTTACAAATTATTATTATGGTAAAAGACATGTTGCCCATTAATCCCCCTCAAAATTCGCCCCTTTGATTCAAATACACTTATCCCATTGTCCTTGTCTCTTTTCAGTATTACACGATTGTGGTGTGTAATGATTACATTCATGGTGAGGAGCTGCACATGGACATAACACATCTTTTCATTCCTCCATCCCCTCCATTCCCTCTAGCCTTTTCTTTCTTCCTTCCTTCCTTCCTTTCTTTCTCTTTTTGAGACAGGGTCTCACTATGAAGTTCAGGCTGGTCTTGGGCTCACTTTGTCGCCCCTGCTGGCCTCTAACTCACAATGATCCTCCTGCCTCAGCCTCCCGAGTGCTGGGGTTACAGGCGTGCGCCACCATGCCTGGCCTAGTTTTTTCTTGCAGTGCCTTTGATTGTGATATAAGGATGACAATGGCCTCAGAGAATGAGTTAGGAGGTGTTTCCAATGCTTCTGCCTTTCAAATGAGATTATAGCGATGTGGTATAATTTCTTAAATGTTTGGTGGAACTCACTGAATCCATCTGGGCTCAGTGCTTTCTGTTTTGGAAGGTCACTAATTTTTCATTCAATTTCTTTAACAGATGCAGACCTATTCAGATTGTCTCTTTCCTTGTGTTTTGGTAGATCCTGTCTGTCAAGGACTTGGTTTATTTCGTAGGTTACCTGTGGACATGCCGCTGTGCCACACACTCCTTGATTATCCTTTTAGTGTCCGTATTCTCTCTAGTGAGATCACCACTTCCACTTCTGATTAATACTCTGTATTTTCTGGGTTTTTTAGTTAACCTAGCTGACGATTTTATTGAGGATTCAAAGAGGCTTTTGGTTTCATTGATGTTCTTTATGGACTTCTTGTTTTCAATTTTGTTGATTTCTGCTCTTTTTTAAAATGCAAACCAATGCTTTATTACAGGAATATATAAAACAAATGTGACTGGAAATGTTCACACACAAACTAACATTCTGACTGAAGGTGTTATTTCAGTATTAAGGGAAGAGCTAATATAGTTAATGAAATCGACCATCTTCATTATTTACTGAAATACATACACTCATTTTTGCTAAGACTATAGAAACTTTCACTGTTACTTTATTCGTAATCTTGACATTTTGTGCACCTTCAGTGAATTAACTAAAGTTAAGATCGTTTTTACTAAAAAATTTTTTAAATGATGAATGTGATGATTATGTATATCTAAAATATACCAATAAAATCAGATTGAAGAAAAAATTTTTAAAAAAGCACCTTGTATCTGCCAGTGACAGTATCTTCGAAAATTAGTAATAACCGATAGGTCACTGACAGTTTTTGACCTACTTCCTTTCTTCTTTAGAAGCAGATATACCCAGATTCAAGCTCTACACAAGACACTTCCTTCCAACAGCACCTGTGAAAGCGCTCTCGCAGACCTTTCCATCTCAACAGCGGCATGCGGATTCCACCCTCGGAGCTGGAAGTCTTCAGCGGCGAAGTCACAACTGTCTCAGCTTTTCGGGGGACTTGGGCTATGGGAAAGGTCTCGGTTGCTGAAGTGGGTTTTCGGCAGCTCGAGGTGATCCAGGCGAGGTCTGCTCCTCCGGGTGTGCGGCACGGGGCCGGCTGCGGCCGCGCTGGGCGATGTGCTGCAGAGCGGGTGCGGCGTGGAGACCCACGCCCGCGGCCCCGCCCCCACGCTCGCGGCCCCGCAGGCCCGGCCCGAGGCTCCGGCGCGCGGCGCTGTCCGGCAGACGGGGTGGACGCGGCCGTCCTTCTGCCCCGTCCGCTCCGCGAGTCTCCAGGGAGTCCTCGTCTTCGCGGACGCCGCCTGCGGGCCAGGCCTCCCGGAGGCCGCAGTGTGCGGGAAGTCTCGGTCCCCGCGCCCGCACGCTCGCCCCGGGAGGGGCCTCTGCGCAGCTGCGGCGGTCCCCGGGTCCTCGGGTCCTCCGGGCCC
>NW_004955497.1:1662396-1689138 GCF_000276665.1 Chinchilla lanigera | reverse complement strand
GCGGCCCCTTCGCGGCGTGGCCTGGCAGGGCTGACGCTGCCTCAGCCGGTCTCCGCGTGCGGGCCCGCGGCCCTGCCCCTGAGCTCACTCCCGTCGCGGACCTGAGAACTGTTGACTTTTAAGTTCGTTTAAAACGGTTTTTTTACCTGGTAGGGTGGAACGGGGGCTGACCGACTCTCATTTGCTCAACCAGAAACAGAATTCCCAAAAAGATTTTTTTAAAGGTACAAAACCCAGAATTGGAGAGAAGAAAACAACAGTTTTATGAAGAAGCTCAAATATAGATGGACAGACGAGGAATTCTGAGTCCTACTTAGGCGTCGGAGAAAGTGAAACCAACCCAGCTCACACCACAGTGTCCTTAAAAAGCCCAGAGAACCGCAGCACTAGAACCCAGAACCAGGGAGGAGAACGCTGCAGCGAGGAGGCCCGGCCCGGGGTCTCTTTCAGGGCTTAGTTGGGGTTGGAGCTGGAACCCAGGGTCTCATGCATGCTGGGCAGGCGCTTCAGTGCTGAACCGCACCCTGCCCCCATCACACAGCGTGGGTAGGGAGAAAAAGAAGAGTTATTTGCTGAATAAATGAATGAAAATTAGTCCCTGTTAATGGCTCCTCCCCTCTGCTGTTCCTAGAATGCGTTGGCCATCAGTGCATCTCTCAGAATGTAGTTCCATCACATTGAGCAGGGCATGGCGGTGCACATCTGTAATCCCAGCACTCGGGAGGCTGAGGCAGGAGGATCATTGCGAGATCAAGGCCAGCCTGAACTGCAAAGGGAGACCTTGTCTCAAAAAAAAAAAAAAAAAGAAAAGAAAAAATTCCATCACAAAGCACGGTGCGACCATGTCTATGCCAGAGGTTTTAGGCTGAGTATTAACCGATGCCCTAAGGGTACAGTGTTGAGCCACATGTGCAGGTAGGTCATCATTACCTTTAACGTGCTAGTGCTTAGGAGTATCAAACTGTGCCATTGTGGGGTATGTCCTGTAAATGTGCCCACTGCAGTGCACTCATTTGTAAAGGGACAGAGTGGGACTTATTTCTACAGCTGTTCTAGCTCTTCGGAGTATTTGGTATAAGATTCTAGGATACTCTTGAAGAGATATTTGTGTGCCCGTCTTCATAGAAACACTATTCGCAGAAAAAACAAAAAGGAAAGAAAGAGACACTATTCACAATAGCCAAGAAGTGGGAGCAAGCCAGATTTCCATCAACAGGAGAGTGGCTAAGAATGTGAGGGGTGCGTACAGTGGAACATTCTGGCACCTGCTATGGAGAGGGCCTGGGGGACACGATGCTAAGTGAAATAAGCCCGTCCCAAAAAAAGACAAATACTGTGTGATCCAATCTTGTGAGGAACTTAATCAGAATCGGGGAACAGAAACTAGATAGCTTTCTTCAAAACAAACCAGTAAGGCTGGCTCCTAGGGGCTGGGAGGACAGGGAAGAGGAATTGTTTCGTGGGTACAGCTTCAGCTTTGCAAGACTGAAAAGTGCGGGTAATCGCATTTCACAACATGTGAATGTATTTCACACTACTGAACTGTGACCTTAAAATGATTCATATAAAAACTTTTGTCTTTTTTATGATAATAAAACAAGAGTCCATGGTAACTCCCTGTGTAAGCCAATGTTTGACACACTCGCAGGCCCTAGAACGGCATCAGGACCTGTGAACAGGGGATAAGGTCTAGAGCAGCTTCACTGGAATATACCTTGGAAGTGATTTTTATTTAATTCTTTAATAAAAGTTCCTTCAGTGTCTACGGAATATAGGAAAAACTACCTTCAGCTACTAACGATATAGCTGCTGATCAGCTTTTAGTGCAGAAATCTTCACGTCTGCAGCCAGCAATCAGAGATCTCAGCCTCTGTTAGTCACACTGGCTGGTCACAAAAATCCTAACGGTCTACACTGGCTTTTCAGCTCGCACAGACTCCTGTCCGTGACTCACTGGGTATTTGCCACACCTATGAAAGTCAGTAAATCCTGGCATCACATTTTTACGGTTAACGAAACAGACTGGGAAGTTTGCCTCGCAAAACTACTACTCGTCGCCTCTGTGCTGTGAACCCGAGCTTCAAACTCCTATGTCCTGGTTAAAAATTTTGTTCTGGAAGGAGAAATCCATTCTTCTTTAAAATAAATAACCCAGGCCAGGGATAAAGCTCAGTGGCACAAGCACCTGCCTGGCACTCACAAGGTCCTGAGTTCGATTCCTGGTAGAAAAAAATAAAATTAAATAAATAACCCTGTGTTCACAGAGCATGAATTGCTCCAAAGCTAAAAAGGTGGAAACCACCCACGTGCCCGTCAGCGGATGAATGGGTGAGGAGAATGTGCCACAACATACAGCCGCATAGTTCTTCAGCTTTGATGAAGGAGATTCTGACCCACAACGCCGCACGAGGAGCCGCGAGGACATCATGCTGAGATCAGCCACTGTAGGCTTCCACTCAGACCGAGGACAGCCGCAGACTCCTGGAGCCGCGGAGGGCGAGTGCGGCTGCCCGGGCCTGGAGGGTGCGTCTGCACAGGTCCCGGGAGGGGCCGCTCTCAGGGCGCATGTGCGCTACAGTGCTGCAGCGTTCAGGGCATAGCGATGTTCCTTTTGTGGTCGTGGAGGCGGTATTTGAGACTGAATGCAGGGCCTTCCCCCTGAGCCACACCCCCCGGCCTCTTGCTTTTCTTTCGTGGAGTTTTGAGGCAGAGGGTCTATTCTGACTGTTCCCAGCCGTAAGTCCCCTCCGCCGACCATGTGGGACTCACAACTCGCACGCAGCCTTCCTCCTGGCTCTCGGTGTCTGCTCTTTCCAGCCCCTCGGGGGTTAACAGTGAGTCCCAAGAGGCTCTTTACTATGGTGAATGCCCAGGTGAAGAAGAAAGCATGTCCTTTTCCTAAACAGGATTATTAAGAAAGATGTCATAATTGTGACTCAGATCTCTGACCGGCTCTTTAATAGCTCTGTGACACTAGGTGAATGCATCCTTTATCAAAATCCAAGTATCTATTTTAGTTTTGAGTATCCTATTAGGAGTCTCAGTGTTCTCAGTTTAGTTTTACAAATGATTAATGAACACCTACTATGTGCCTGGCATTGTCCAAGGGGAAATGTCTTCCCTTCCTTCTCCACTCAGTGAATAAGTATTTGGCTGCCTGCTCTATGCCAGCTACTGTGCTGCATTTGGGGAAAGTATTTAAAAAGTTATAGGGGCTGGGGATTTAGCTCAGCAGCAAAAGTGCCTGCCTGGCAAGCGCAAGGTCGTGAGTTCGGTTCCCGGTACCGGAGAAAAACCAAAAAATAAAAAATTAAAAAAAAAAAAGTTATAATGCAGGAGTGTCAGAAGTATGACGGAGAGCTGGGCACGGTGGCACACGCCTGTAACCCCATGGCTTGGGGCTCAACCTGAGTTTGAGCCCAGCATGGGCTACAGTGAGTTCAAGGCCAGCCTGAACTGTATCATGGGAAAAAATATGTCTTAAAAAGCCAAAAGTAAGAAAAAGTAATGGAGAAGTGGAGGCTGCTGCTGGGTCACACAGAAGACGCACTTGAGACTGGGGCGGTCCTGGGCGGCAGTCGGGAGGCAGTGAAGGCTGCCTGAGCCTCCCAACACACGTGGGGTGCCGGGACCGCAACATGAGTGGAGCTGAAGGAGACTGGAGACCCTAACAAGGTTAAGACGAGGCAACCTCGTGAGTCTTATTAAGGCGATGTTGGCCAAAGCTGATTTCTGTTGCTTGCAACCAAAGAACACCACTGGATTCAAACTGAACCATCAGAGCTGGGCGTGGTGGTGCATGCCTGCAATCTCAGGTAAAATTGCTGTGAGTTTGAGGGAAACCTGAACTACAGAGCAAGGCTCTGTCTCAACAAACAAGCAAACTCATTGATTCATACACATCAAAGCTAGCAAGGAACTCTAGGGAAAATGTGGTTTAAAATCAAGCATCTACCCAGGCATGGTGGCACACACTTGTAATCCCAGCACTTAGGAGGCTGATGCAGGAGGATTGCTGCAAGCTTGAGGCCAGCAGGCCAAATAGTGAGTTTAAGGCTAGCTTGATTACACAGCGAGCCCCTGTCTCTAGGCATAGAGGGTATTCATAGTCCTAATGTTTAGACTGGATCACTGAGGCCTGGACTATAAGTCACCTGCCAGCATCAACGTGAGAATGAGCCAGGCCAGGCCAGGCCTCCCAGCACCTCTCTTCTGAGTCCAGGTAGCTCCAGGAAGGACGCCTTCCTTTAGTGGAGACAGTGATATTCCAGTACAAACGAGAGAGGGAGAAGGCCACCGCAGCAGGAGAGAGGTCAAAGGTGCCAAACCGCACTCAGAACAAGCGTTTTGAAATTTTAAAAAATAAACTCCCACATGAAATCGCAGTTGTACTTTTTTTTAAAACTTCCCTTTCGTCAACTTAATCTTCTCCTTACTCAACCAACTCTTTTCTTGATCTGAACAAAATGAAATTTTGTTCTTATGTCTTGGACAGCTAGCTCTTCACCAAGGAAATGAAGCATCCTGAATTGGATCCTTCTGGAAAAGACTGGGAGCGGGCGCCACCTGGTGGCCAGAGTTGTTCAGACCACGGTTGTGTAATAAAAATATTCAAATGAGTTGTGTGGTTTACAGGGACTCGTAGGAAACCCTTTTCCAAAACAAATTTATCTCTAGTCTCTGTTAAGAGGTTAACGTCTGGCAAGCGCAAGGTCCCGAGTTAAATTCCTGGTACAAAAAAAAAAAAAATGTTTGAGCCGAGTGTGGTGGCGCACGCCTGTAATCCTAGCACTTGGGAGGCAGAGGCAGGAGAAGCGTTGCAAGTTCAAGGCCAGCCTGAACTGCATAGTAGTGAGACCCTGTCTCAAAAAGAAAAAAAGGGGTGGTGTTAATGTACTAGTTTCTACTACAGTATTGTTTATACTGTTGTAAAAAATGCGACTTTTAGGCTACAGCAGAGGTTCCAAAATGTCTTAAAACTTGAGAGGGGTCTGCCCTCTTCCATTTCCTACACCAGTGCATACCTACCGAAGACTGGACACCCACAAGATATGTCACAGCCAGGCGTGGTGGTGCACGTGGTGTAATCCCAGCATTCTAGGAGGCTGAGGCAGGAGGATTGAAAGTTCAAATCCAGTTTCGTCAGTTAAGTGACTAAGCAAGAGATGACGATGATGAAGATGATGTAATAATAATAATAGGACTGGGATGTAGCACAGTGTGATGGCCCTGAGTTCAGTTCTCACTATCAGGAGGAAAAAAAGGAAGGAAAGTCGCAACAGACTGAATGAAGGCAGTGATAAGAACTCAGTCATCTGCCTGGGAAGGTAGCTCAGTGGTACGGTGCCTGCCTGGCAAGCACAATGTCCTGAGTCTGAGTGCCAGTGCCCCCCAAAAAGAATTCGATTGCCTGCCACTAAACCAAATACTCAAGAGATTTGTGCAGTGTGTTACAAGGCGAAAAGGAAGCCATTCATCCACTTACCTTAGTTATTTTGCATCAAGTACATCACTTGCATTTTTTCAATCAACACATATGCTGAATTTCTCGGTTTCGATTTTTTTTTTTGTCTTTTTGAGACAGGGTCTTGCTATGCAGTTCAGGCTGGCCTTGAGCTCCCTTGGTAGCCTAGGCTGGTCTCAAACTCGCAACGATCCTCCTGCCTCAGCCTCCTGAGTGCTGGGATTATAGGCATGCACACCACGCCCAGTTCAGTTTTGATATCTAATATGATAAATATGTGTAGATGCATTTGTCCCTTGGTACCTGTGGTGATTTCAGGGCTTCCCACAGATAGTATGATCTTCAGATGTATTTAAACCTTTATTTGGATAGAATACACCATATATTTTAAATCATTGGCCAGGTGTGGTGGCACATGCCTGTAACCCCAGCACTCAGGAGGCTAAGGCAGGAGGATCACTGTTAGTTTGAGGCCAACCTGAACTGCATATTGAGACCCTGTCACAAAAATAAAATAAATAAATAAATAAATAAATAAATAAATAAATCATCTCTACATGACATTGTACCTAAAACAATGCAGGTGCCATATAAATAGTTGTTATACTTACTCTTTAAGAAATAGCAACTGTGCAAGTTCAATGCAGATGCTTTCTTCCTGAGCACAGTAAGTCCCCAATTTACAAAGAATTTGTGAACTTTCACGGGTGTACTGTGTAAGACTCCCAGGTGTACTGTTTAAAAATCACTTTGTCACGCCGGGCGTGGTCACGCACACCTGTAATCCCAGCACTCGGGAGGCTGAGGCAGGAGGATCGTTGTGAGTTCAAGACCAGCCTGGGCTACAAAGTGAGCTCAAGGCCATCCTGAACTGCATCGTGAGACCCTGTCTCAAAAAAGACCAAAAAAAAAAAAAAAAAAAAAAACCCTCACTTTGTTGGATCATGAAGGAATCAGACTTACAAATGTTCTCCCAGAATGGAACTCGTTCGAAAATTAGAGACTTACTGTTCTGGGCATTGAACCCAGGGCCTTTGTACTGAGCTACATTTCCAGCCCTTTGCTTATTTTTAATTTTGAGACTGGGTCTCACTAAGTTGCTAAGTTGCCCAGGCTGGGTTCAAACACAGTCCTCCTGGCTCAGCCTTCCAGAGTGCTGGATTACGGGTGTGTGCCACTGTGCCTCACCCCAGACATAATTTTTTTCCTGATTAATTTCTTCCTGTGGTTGTCTGAGTGTGAGGGTGCAGAACCCACGGACACCGAGGAGTGACTATGCCACTGTTATGGCCCTATCAGATGTCACCCCAAAGCCTCAGGCAGTCATGGGGCAGCTTCTAGTTTTTGATTGACTCGTGTTCCAACGCTGGGGTTATGTGTATGAGTGCTACACCCGCCCTGGGCTGGGCAGCCTGCATACAGTATAAGGGAGGGAAAGCAGCTACTTGCTGCCGCTCCTCCCCTCTTGCTCTTGTTGCTTTTGCTATTTCCCACCACCAGGCACCGTTGCCCCCTGCCACGCAGCAGCCGAGTACGGACTGAAACCTCCACAAACTGAGCTAAATAAACCTTTCCTTCCTTACTTCTGGGGATCAGGTATTTTGTCTCAGCAAAGACAGAAAAGTAACCAAGACAGCCACCCTTCACCTCCACACTGACCGCTCTTTCTGGCCCTCAGCCACAAGTCTGAAAGGACCCTGAGCCGAGTATGGACTGAAACCTCCACAAACTGAGCTAAATAAACCTTTCCTTCCTTACTTCTGGGGATCAGGTATTTTGTCTCAGCAAAGAGAGAAAAGTAACCAAGACAGCCACCCTTCACCTCCACACTGACCGCTCTCTCTGGCCCTCAGCCACAAGTCTGAAAGGACCCTGAGCTCAGAGAACTTGAGAGTCACTACCGTGGTGCTGCGTTTCCACTGCAGCGGGCGTTCACAGCAACCCCGTGGGCTGAGGCTCCCAGCAGTGGCCCCGCCCCTTTTCAGCTGATCTCAGAATTTCACGTGGATGAGGGCTGATGCGTTTCCATCAGCCACTCCCGTGAAGGCCCCGTTGTCTGCCGCTTGTCTTGTGCCCATAGAGAAACCAGATTAAAATAGTCACTGGAGGGGCTGCAAGTTTGGCTCAGTAGGAGAGCACATATTTTCATGTGCAGGGTCCGAGTTTTGATCCCAGCAGCACAAAAGTAGATAAAAGTTTTAAATTCGTCAGAAAAAGCTTAGACCCCTTTGGAAATAAAATAGAGGCATCTAAACTAAAAAAACTATGGCTTCGAATGGTTAATATCATACTCCATATGGTGATCTAGCACAACTTTATCAACTGTTCATTTGCTATTGGAAATACAGGTTATTTCCTATTTTAAATAATTGAAAATAGAAATATTTCTTATAAGTAATGTCAGAATGTGCATCTTTGGACCTGACTCTTCTCTGTAGCTCTATATCCTGAAGAGCTTTTTTCGGTGGTGGTGGTGGTACTAGTGATTTTTTTTTTTTTTTTTTTTTGTCTGTTTGAGACGGTCTTGCTATGTAGTTCAGGCTGGCCTTGAGCTCACTTTGTAGCCCAGGCTGGTCTCGAACTCGCAACGATCCTCCTGCCTCAGCCTTCCAAGAGCTGGTATTACAGGGTACTAGGGTACTAGTACCCAGTTTCACCAAGTTGTTAAATTGCCCAGGCTGGACTCAGACTTGCAATCCTTGCTAAACTGCCCAGGCTTGGCTCGAACTTGTGATCCTCCTACCTCAGCCTCCCGGACAGTGCTAGAATTACAGGCATGTGCCACCACACCCAGCACAAACTGCTGCTTTATGTGAAGATTTGCAACGTAAGACAAAAATAATTAAAGCAACTTCTTCTCAAAATATTATGTTTAGATTGTTGAAGGGATGCTCACTTTTCATGTAATATTACTAATAAACTTAGAAACTAACCTAAAGTACTGATCACCTCACATCAGCTACAGTCCACACTGACAAGAAAAGATTGTTCCCATAGAGGATGTGTTTTCAGAGATAATCTCTCACTGTCTCTCTTCCACTTATCCAAGGATTATTTTGTAAAAACATAATGGGTTCCTTTTCCAACTAAATTTTTTTTTTAAATTAAATCTGGGATTTCTCTAAGCTAGAAAAAAAATGTAATATGTATGCTGGATGTGGGGGCACATACCTGTAATCCCAGCGCTCAGGAGGCTGAGGCAGGAGGATCACCATGAGTTCAAAGCCAGCCTGGGCTACATAAGCCAGTTCAAGGCCAACCTGAACTACATAGCAAGATCCTGTCTCAAACAAACAAATAATAAGTAATATATCATATATACAAGCAAAAGAATTATCTAGAAGCTAAAGTAATGTACTTTATAGATGGATCGATGGGTGTAATTTCTTTTAAGTACTGGGGGTTTAACCCAGAGTTTTGCCCTGACCTACATCCTGAGCCTTTTTTTATTTTGAGTCAGAGTCTTGTTTAATCTCCAAATTGCCCAGATAAAATTTATTTTTATTAAGGAGAAACATGTAGAATGCACATAATAGAGTTTGAGTATTTTTCATACTGAGGATGAAGAGTATTTTAAGGCTAAAAAAAAAAAATTTGTTGCCTCAAATGTGACTGCGTTTTCTTGCCCTAATTATTCTATGTGTGTATCTTAGAATTCTGAATCTAAAGAATTGTTGCACTAGTGACAAATTGGGGGTTTTCTTTTTTTAAGTTAATTTTATTGGTACATTCTAGATATACATAATGACCACATTCACCAGAGGGAATTTGTATCTGTGCCTGATACATCTTGAATCTTTCTTTTCCCCGACCCCTTCCTCTCCCTTCAACCCCTCTTCCCCTCCCTATTTACAAAGCTTTGTTTCCATTTCTTTCCTTCTATCCTCTTTTCTTTCTTCTCCTCCTTTCCCCTATAGAGGTTTTTAGTAGGATGTTGTTTCCGCATGAATAATTTTAAGTTTTTTAGACCAGTGCTCACGTCTTCGCCTGCTGTTATTTGCTTGAAGTGACTTGGACTCTGTCCCTTCCTTTTGCTGGAAGAACTCCTCCTCGTTCTAACAGCACAGATTCACCCTCACAGCACTTCTCTGCGAGGTCCCGGCAGTGACATCTCCCCTTTGCCTGTCGTCTGTGTGTACCGACAGTTTATCACTTGAGGTTGTGCCGCAGACTTAGGTGAGGTGGGTGGGGGAGAGCGGGAGGCGGCTGCGTGGCAGCGTTAGACTCGAAGGGCAGCTCTAAAGGAGGGGGAAGAGGGGAAGATGAGAAGAAAACGCTGACGTGGGGTCTGAGTCTATCGGGATACACTTAGTTTAGCTGAAGGATTAGCACTGAGAGTTTTCAGAGGACATTTGTGGGGCAAAGGGAAAGAGAAAAAGAGGCAAATGAAAAGGGAGAGAAGGAAGAGAAGAAAAATTGAGAAAAAAAATAAGAAACAAGAGGAAGGAGTCTGGCGAGAAGCGGGTAAAGATAGGAGGGGAGAATTCCCTGAGCCTCTGTAAACTATGTTGGAAGAGGGGCAGGTGGAAGAGAGGCGCATAAACAGACGTGCTTCTATTAGAAAAAAGGAGAAAATAGTGGAATAGAAATGGGACAATGAACAAAAAGAGGAAAGCAGCGAAATGAAAAGAAAAAACCCCAAAATTTAAAAACTAAAATAAAAAAGAATATAATAAAGTAAGAATAATAAAAGAAGATTTCTATTTCTTTTTTTAAACGCACGGCCCTTTTCCTCAGCCTAGGAGAGGTATCTGGTTGCGCTGGAGGTCAGAGGTGTTGCTCTGCCCCTAGGATGGTGCTGTGTGCGCCAGGCGTCTAGTTGGGGCGAGAACGAGGTGCCAGTGTGAGCACCCGACCCTTTGTAACTCAGGCTGAAGCTGGCCTCTCACTGCAGGGGCTTGGGTGTGTGTGCATCAGCTCCAGCCCTTCAGCAGGGCAGCCTTTACCCTGCACTCCAACCGCTGGCCGCCTCCCGGGGCTGTCCTTCCCTCATCCACGCTGCGAGCCTGACAGCGTGTACTGGGGCTTGCAGCCAAGCGGCTGCTCTGAGACCCAGGTTCCAGTGTTCAGCCCTTCCCTACAGTGGCGGCCCACCGCCAGCTCCTGTTCTGTGACTATGGCGGTGGACGCCACACCCAGGTCCCTCACCCACCATTGACGATGGAAGGCCACCCTGGGGGCAGTGTCCCATGTCTTCCCGGCTGCTCCGACTGCCGCTGCTTCTCTCACCCCCAGTGCAGTTCTGTGGTTCCCTGGTTCCCCAGTTCCCCGTGAGCCAGCTGTCCCATCTCACTGTCTTCCAGCTGGCAGCCAGCCAGAGTCGGTTTGCAGTGCAGTGGTCTGCAGGGATCCTGCTGTCTTCCCTGATGTGAGTTCTTCAGTATCACTTCCCTCCTGGTTTCCAGGTAACCTCCTCTCACTTCGCTTCCTCTCCAAGCTACTGCTTTCCAGACTCTAGAAACTTTGTCCCGTAATAGCTGACACTCAGTTTTCCATCTGCCAGGATCTTGTTGAAGTTTTTTTTTGGTCTTTTTGAGACAGGGTCTCACTATGCAGTTCAGGCTGGCCTTGAGCTCACTTTGTAGCCCAGGCTGGCCGCGAATTCACAACAATCCTCCTGCCTCAGCCTCTCGAGTGCTGGGACTACAGGTGTACACCACCACAGCCGGCTTGTTGAAGATTTTTGCATCTATATTCATTAAAGACATAGGTCTATTGTCTTTTTTTGTTTTTACTTGGGTCCTTGTCTGGCTTTGGAATCTGAGTAATGCTGGCTTCCAGGAATGACTTTGGGAGTATTCTTTCCCTTTCAATTTCATTAAAGACTTTGAGGAGTACTGATGTTTTTATAGACATCAACAGTGAATCTGGACATTAGCTTTTCTTAATTGGTAGGTTTTTTAAAAAATTATTGCTTACATCTCATTGCTTATTATTAGATTGTTCATGGTTTTCATATCTTCTTCATTCAGTTTTAATAATTCATATGTATCTAGGATTCTATACATTTCTTCTGAACTCTCCAACTTATTGGTGCACAGGTTGGTGAAGTAGTTGTTAATGATCTTTCTTATTTTGACAGTGCTTGTGATTTTACCTTTTTCAATTCTAATTGCATTGATTTGAGTTTTTTTCTCTTTTGGTTAATGGTTTATCTATTTGTATATTCCTTCAAACAAAAACTCAGATTCATTATTTTTTTTGTCTCAACTTCACTGATTTTTGCTCTGATCTTTATAATTTTCTTCCTTGTACTAGGTTTGGATTTCAAGTGTTTTTATTTTTCTAAGATCTCCAGGTGAATCATTAGGATATTTATTTAGGATTGCTCTATTTTTTGTGATGTGGGCATTTACAGCTGTAAACTTTCTTCTTAGGACTGCTTAGATTGTGTCCCATAAATTCTGATATGTTGTACTGGCATTATTGTCTAGTTATAGAAACTGTCTTATTTATTCCTTGATTTCCTCTGTAATCCTTTGTTGAGAGTGTATTATTATTTAGTTTCCATGCATTTGCCTAATGTCTGTTTTCTTGTGTTGTTGATTTCTAGTTTTACTGTACTATGATCTGATAAGCAGCATGGTATAATTTCAATTTTTTTTTTAGATGCTGAGGGCTGCACCCTCATGGATGGGTTTGATGCCTTTTTAAAAAAAAGGTTTTTTTGAGACATGGTCTGGCCAGGCTGACCCTGAACTCACAGCAATCCTCCTGCCTCAGCCTACCAAGTACTAGGATTACAGGTATACACCACTGTGCCTGCCTAATTCTTTTATATGTACTTAAGCTTTCTTTATTAGCTAGTATGTAGTCTACTTTGGAGAAAGTTCCATGTGCTGCTGAGAATGTGTACTCCGTTGTTGGGTAGAACACTCTGTGGATATCTAAGTACATTTGTTTGGAGGTTTTATTCAACTCGTATTTCTTTGTTGACTTTTTGTGTAGTTGATCCATCTACGGGTATTTGTGATAGTCGGGTACTGAGATTCCCCACTATAACTGTGTTTATGCTTATCTTGTCTTTTATGTTCAGTAGTGTTTGCTTTATGATGTTGAGTGCACTGTTGTTCTGTGCATTCATTTTTATAATTGTTATCTCTTCCTGTTGGACTGTTCCCTTATCCAACAGGGATAACCTTCTTTGCCCCTTTTGAGCAGATTTGGCTTGAAGTACGTTTTGTTTAAATATAGTAGTTACACCTGCTTTTGGAGGGATCCCCATTGCGTTGAATATTGTTTTCTATCCTTTGATTTTTAGTCTATGAGTTTCTTTTTCAGTTAAAAGTATTTCTTTAGAGCTCAGAGGCACAGTGCCTGCCTGGCAAGTGCGAGGTCATGAATTTGATCTCCAGTACCAAAAAAAAAAAAAAAAAGGTATTTCTTGTACACAGAACACAGTTGGATTGTTTCTTTATTCACTCTGCCAGTCTACAGAACTAAGACCGTTCACATGGAGACTTCCTGCTGGTAGGTATTTTTTTTTTTGGTTTTTCTCCGGTACCGGGAACTGAACTCACGACCTTGCGCTTGCCAGGCAGGCGCTTTGCCGCTGAGCTAAATCCCCAGCCCCCGGGTAGGTATTGACTTACTCCTGTCAGTGCCATATTTTCTGGTTGCTGATTCCCTACCTTTCCCTTCTACTTAACTGCTCATCCTACCTGGTGTATTCATTCTATTAGGCCTTCCGTCCTTGTTAGTTTCATTATCTCTTTCTATTTTCTAATTCCTTCAGATTTTTTGGAGTCCTGGTTTGGTGGCCCTCAATTTTTCTAGGTGCTCTTAATCATGAAAATATCATTTCTCCAACACTGTTGTTGTTGTTTGAGACAGAGTCTCACTCTGAGGTTCAGGCTGGCCTCGAACTCATGGCAATCCTCCAGTTTCAACTTCCCAAATGCTGGCATTACAGGCATGCACCACCATGCCTGACTTCTCCAACAATTTTGAAAGATACCTTTGCTTTGTTTTGGGTTTTTGTTTGTTTCTTGAGACATGGTCTTTCTATGTATTTCAGGCTAGCTTTGAGTTCCCTATGTATCCTAGGCTGGCCTTGAACTTTCAGTGATCCTCTTGGTGCACCACCACACCGAGTTGGGCGTGTTTTTTTGTTTCTTTGTTTGTTTTTGGTCTTTTTGAGACAGGGTCTCACTATGCAGTTCAGGCTGGCCTTGAGCTAACTTGGTAGCCCAGGCTGGTCTTGAACTCACAAGGATCCTCCTGCCTCAGCCCCCTGAGTGCTAGGATTACAGGCGTGTGCCACCACGCCTGGCTACACTCAGCTTTGAAAGTTAGTTTTGCAGGATATATAATTTGGAGTTTTAAACACTTCAGGCTCTTGTCCTTTAAGGTTTGTGTTGAGAAGTCTCCTATAAATCTAATGGGTTCTGATCTCACGTTATAAATGATTCATCACTTTTCTCTAACTGCTTTTAAGATTCTGTTGTTGTGCATGTGGCTTTAGAGGGACATCTAGATAGAAGCCATAACATCCAGGAATGGGTCACAATATTGTTAATGACCACAAAGCAATCTCGATATTGGCATCCTAAGAAAACCAATTAATAGCAACAGCTATGTCACCTTGGCTATAGTAATAAAATCAGCATCAACTGTAGCACCAAATACAGAGTATTGACAAACCTAAGGATCATTAATGTACCCCCCTTAGCTATACAAGAAATCTATAATTATAGTATGAATACTAAGACAAACCAAATATTGACCTACAGCAAATATCTACTAAATGGAAAAACTTTCCCTCTACTAACAGCAGAACAGTATACAGGAGCAACAGTATTAACTACCTATCTAGAGATGCATAAAGTTCAATGGTTATACGAGTAAAGCCGGGCATGGTGGCACACACCTATAATCCCAGCACTTGGGAGGCTGAGGCAGGCGGCTCACTCTGAGTTCAAGGCCAGCCTGAACTGCATAGTGAAACCCTGTCTCAAAAAGACAAAAAAAAAAATAGTAATACTAGTAAAGATACAGGGGGAACCAGAGAATGAAAAGGCTAAATTTGAGAAATTCATCAGTGAGATATGAGGAGGACAAAAACATGAGACAGGAGGTCCCACTGAGGAGTAAAAGGAAATTAGAGAACTACAGAAAAAAAAGATGAGCAAGAAAAAGAAAAACATAAACAGCAAAACACAAGAAAGAAATATAAGGAAGTTAAAAATGTTTAAAGGGGAAAAGAGAATAGAAGAGAAAAGCAGCCTTCTAAAAGAGAAAAAAGGGAGAAAACACCCAAGGCCCCAGAAAACCTGATAAAGGAAAGATAAAAATAATAAAAAAGACTCAAATCACAAAAAAAAGATTGAGTCAAAGAATAAATTCCTGTATTTTTGAGTGAGTGGTTTCTTTCCAAGATCCGCAGTTTTGGGATCCAGCCAGTCACAGTTCTCTCTGCCTAGCTTTAGGTGCTGTGGCTTTTCGAGGTGCCCTCCTCACCCCACAGGCTGCTGTTTGTTCACCCCAAATGTAGCTGCTGTCCAAGCCAAGTCTTGTGGTTGCTCCTGTGATAGAGGAGAAACACAACCCTCTGGTCTCTGCTGCATGGAAACCCTGGGGTGGGGGTTCAAGTGGATTGCTGGACTTCATAGCGATGGTCATGGGCTCCCCTTCTCTGCCCAGGTGTTGTCCTTATCCAGGGTCAGGTCGGCTGGCTAGTCCTTGCCTCTGCTGCCCTGTGCCAGGGGGAGAACTGGCGGGTGACCTCACCCTCGTACAGGGCAGGGTGCATCGGGTGCACCCTGCTCACTCAGGCGCTGCACGTGTTGCGTGCTGCGGGACTGCCACACTTTGGGTGGGGCGTGGGCCTGCTTGTTTGCAGAGGCTGGTGATGCGCTTTTGCAAGTGAGATTTGTGCTCTTTTTGAGGAGCCCCAAAATTTCTTGGCATGTTTCCAAGGACTGCAAGGTAGGCATTCCTTATCAAACTACTGGTAAACTGCACTGTTTTCTCTTATTTATTTCCTTTTATATGTATTTTCCAAGAAGGTGCTGTTGAACCTAAACAGTCACTTAGAAGCAAGACATATTTTGCAAATTTCTATTATATTCAGTCAAACATGCATTACGACCCAAATCCCTTCCTGCCCAAAACATAACCAAAGAGCTAAAGGCTGGCTTACTGTGCTCTTGAACTATTCAGGGCACCTATATTTGTTGATTCCATGTTAAATCAACAAAAAGATACTGAGCAGCACTGTGTTCAATGTATGTATTGAACATTACTTTGTACATACTGAATATCTGAAATGGAAGCCTGAATGTTTAATCTATAAGGAGTTTTTGTATAAACTGAACATAAGTTTCTGCAGAACAGTAAAGGATAAGATCTTTTAATTCAGTTACACTCTCTAGGTCATGATTACTTTCATTACCCTTGAAATATGTAGCATAGCAGTACCTCAGTTTACGAACTTAATTGTTTTACAATTTGGGGGAAGATGGCTGTTTGTGTTTGTGTGAGGAAGATGGCTGTGGTCATGTTTGTCACATGATGCAGTTTGCAAGTAGAAGTACAATTTTGCCAAACACTTTTGTTTGTGAACCAAATCATGTACCGAGGTATTTCAAATTTATTTATTTTTTATTTTTTTTTACCTTTCAAATTTAGAATTTAGAACTTTGGAGAATTATTTTTAAGATTACAGAAAGAGGCCGGGCGTGGTAGCGCATGCCTGTAATCGCAGCACTTGGGAAGCTGAGGCAGGAGGATCATTGTGAGTTCAAGACCAGTCTGGGCTACAAAGTGAGCTCAAGGCCAGCCTGAACTGCATACTGAGATCCTGTTTCAAAAGGACCAAAAAAAAAAAAAAAAAAAAAAAAAGACTACAGAAAGAACATGGCTCCCTTCTGACTCAATATGACTCCCTTTTAAATAAATAGATAGGGACAGAGAAGAGCTGGGTGGAGTGGTCCTTGCTAAGTTGGGCACTTAAGATTTGCTGGGAAAAAAATAGAAAATAAATCCTCTCAGTAGGCAGGGATGGTGTCATAGCTCACGAGGTGAGTGGGGCTCACTGTGGACAGTGGGGTCAGCCTGGCCATGGCAGAGCATGACTTTTCTTGTTGAAGAACAAACAAATGGAAGTTACTCAGGAGGCTGAGGCAGAAAGAGCAGAAGTTCAAGGCCAGACTGGGCAACCCAGTGACACTCTGTCTCACAATAAAAAGGGCTGGGTATGTAGCTCAGTGGTAGAGTGCCTCTGGGTTTGATCACTGGCATTGAACAAGAGAGAAGGGAGGAAATGAGGAAGGAAGGAAAAAAAGGAAGGAAAAAAGGAAGGAAGATGAGAAGGGAGGAAGGAAGGAAGGAAGGAAGGAAGGAAGGAAGGAAGGAAGGAAGGAAGGAAGGAAGGAAAGCTGGGCATGGTGGCACACATCCATAATTCCAGCACTCAGGAGTTGAGGCAAAAGGATCACTGTGAGTTTGAGACCAGCCTGAGCAATAAGCCGAGTACAAGGCCAGCCTGAACTGCACAGCAAGTCCCTGTCTCAAAAAAAAAAAAAAAAAAAAAAAAAAAAAGGAAGGAAGGAAAGTGTAAGGTTCCATTTGTACCTTATTCTCCCAATCCCAAGTTGTCTGCCAGCAGTGTTCTCAGCACTGGTGCCCTCAACAAACACAAGATGTCATAAAAAAGAGAGGAAGGAACTTGGAATCTTCCAAGCACCAGGACATCTGAAGACACCCTAACATTTACACCAACACCTCAAGGACTCTGCCCATTGAGGCCCAAAGCACCCAGAGAACACTGACCACTGTGATTTTCTAAGATCCTCCCATATAACGTCCCTTGCCTTCTTTCAAGCCCTATACAAAAAAAAAACCCACTTTTCTTTGCTCCTTGCAGATGGCTTTTCTGCCCTCTATCTGCCTGCACCCAAGCACAATAAATTCCACTTGCCTTGTTGCCATCACACAAGCCTGGTGATCTCAGCTCATCTCTGCCTCACACCATTCCTTACAGAGAGGAAGGAAAAAAAGGAAGAAAAAAAAAAAAAATCACATGAACTCTTGGCATCCTTTCTTATCCTGATTGGTCTGAAATTATCAGGATACTTTTCCAATCTGATGAGCCTGTGAATAGAGTGGTTTTCTGAAATTTTGCTTGGAATTCTTTATATTCTTAAGACGAGGGGTCTCTGGCTCTGAAAGCCAGAAACTCTTAGCACACACAGAAGTCTCTTTTGACAGCCATCCGGGCTGGGGCTATAACTCAGCAGCACAGTGCCTGCCTGGTAAGCACAAGGCTGTGAGTTTGATTCCCAGTACTAAAAAAAAAAAAAGAAAGAAACTAGAATTGACAGCCATCCGGTTGAGAAAGAAGTCTTCCTGCCTCTCATACTGCGTTATCACGTGTGGTTGGCCAGAGTGAACCCTGAAAGGAGGCAGCTTTTCCCCTTCTCCTGTGGCTCCCAGGGCCAGGCCTGCCATCAGCAGACTCAGGATGATGAAAGGGGACTTTGTTCTGTGTGCAGATGCCATATCCCGAGACCCTAGAGTGTATAACCCACGCTCTTAGGAAGGCCTGCAAAGGAAAAAGAATGCGGGGGAGGGGGGTGGAGAATGGAAACAAGACTTATCAGAAAATTGCTAACAGGTGGTTGAAACCAACCCCTTTTACACAAAAACCCTCCTCTGTGTGTTAGGTCCATCTCAGTGCCCCGCTGGCATGGAGACTGCTGAGTGTGTAAAGCTGCCCTTAATAACAGCACATTACATTCAGGCTCGCAGTGGCTGAGTGCCAGTGCCTGTATCAGAGAGCTCTCTTGGCGCTCCATGGTGCCACAGCGCGGTGGAGATAGCAGGGGCATCTCTGGGCACAGCACAACACTGCCATGCCCCCACCACCAGAGGACAGGATGGCAGAGGAGCGCAGCGGAGAACAGCAGCTCACATCGCGGTAGCCAGGAAGCACAGAGGAAGGAACCTAGGAGGAGACACACCCTTCCAGGTCACACCTCCAGCGACCCAAACCACCACAGCAGGAGGAAGACCTGCCTCTGGGTTTAGTGTGTGAACTGTAGCTGCTGACACCGTGAAGCTGACTGGCACTGCTGGATGGATGGCATCTGTCACAGGGACGTACGCACTGGAGGGACACAGGCTCTCAGGCACTATGCATGACTGCAAGGGAAACCCAGTCGAGTGGCCTTGCCCGGGCTTCTCTTGCACTTGGGAACATTCTAAGCATTCAGTTCCTGGTACTCTTTTTATTTTTCAGGAAAGCATGTTAGGCTGTATGGTTTTCTTTTGTTTAAAAAAAATTTTTTTGGGCCACGTGTGGTGGTGCACGCCTGTAATCCCAGTACTTGGGAGGCTGAGGCAGGGGGATCGTTGTGAGTTCAAGACCAGCCTGGGCTACAAAGTGAGCTCAAAGCCAGACTGAACTGCATAGTGAGACCCTGTCTCCAAAAAAAAAATTTTTTTCTTTTCAGACAGAGTCTCACTCTGTAATTCAGGTTGGCCTCCAACTCATGGCAATCTTCCTGCCTCAGCCTCCTGACTGTGGGTATTATAGGTGTGCACCACCACACCTGGCTGTTTTAATTATTTGAAAATGTGGCATTTTAGTTGCTAATTGTGTATATAATATCTAATTCTAATATTAATGAATTAGGTATGTTCCCCTAAATATTCTCAACATTAAAGAACAGTGTTAAACCAATTAAAATGAAAATAAAAACTCAAACCTTATTGACAACCCAAAAGACATATGAATATGTGAGGGATATTTATTGTATTCAAAAATTTTAATGAGAAATTAAACATTCATTTATAATAATAAACCCATTACAAGCTAACATATTTTTCTGAAAAATCACTTGCTAAAGGAAAACGTTTTGTTAGAGAACTGGAGCTGTTTTACATTTTTACAAGTCTCTTTCTTGTCTGTATTTACAGAAGATCCCTGGATTTTCACATAATTCTCTGCATTCAGTCTTTTCTGATATCACATATTTGGTAGCATCTAGAAAATTCCAGTGTTCACTTGAGAGGGAGTGAAAGGTAAACAATACATCAGCTTAATTGTGAAAGTATATTTTCTATATTTAAACAAAATAGCCAAATTTCACAAGACAAAACATGCTTATACTGTTCTTCAGAAGTTTTTAATTATGTCCCAGCACTCTGGAGGCTGAGGCAGGAGGATTATAGAGAGTTCGAGACCAGCCTGGGCTACAAAGTGAGCTGAAGGCCAGTCTGAACTGCATAGTGAGACCCTATCTCAAAAAAACAAACAAACAAAAAAAAGTTTTTAATTATGATAAAGAACATGTTTACCATCTAAACTATTTTTAAGTGCACAATTTAGTAGTGTTCAATATAATTAAAGTTTGCATCTCATCATTCTGGGTCTATTGAAGAACTTCCTCTTTTCCTTCCTAGCCCTGACAATTACCATTTTACTTTCTGTTTCAATAAATTTGATTAATCTGCAGGCCTCATATTCAGTGGAACACTATTTTTGTATCTGGCTTGTTTTACTTGGTACAATATTCTGAAGTTTCACCTATACCACAGCAAGTGTCAGAATGTCTTTCCCTTTTAAGGCTGAGTAATATTCCATTGTATAAGTGTGTATACATGCATACAATGTATTTCGTCTATCCATTCCTTGGACGTTTGTGTTGTTCCCATTTTCTGCACTTTTGGTTACTGTGAACAGTGCTGCTATGAATACAGGCACATATCTTTTGGATATACACCTAGGAGCAAGGTTACTGGTTCATGTGGTCCTTCTGTGTTTATCTTTTTTGAGGAACCACTTGTTAGCCATAGCATCTGTGTCATTTTATATCCACATCAATTATGCACAAAAATTCCAATTTCTCCACATATTCCTCGCTAATTGTCATGATTTTTCTCATAGTGACCAACCTCACGGGTCTGAGATGGTATCTCACATGGTTTTGGTTTACATTTCCTTAATGATGCTAATGTTGACATCTTTTCATGTTTGTGGGCCATTTTTATATCTCTTTAGAAGATGTGTGTATGAAAGTGCTTTGTTTTTAATCTTTTCAGTTTTGGGCCTCAACCCTGGAGTTAGGTAAGTGCCCTCCCACTGAGCTATACTTTCAGTTGCTTTTGTCCTTTTAAAAACAGGTTATTTTTGTTGTTGTCAAGTTGTAAGAATTCTTTATATTTTCTAAATATTAATCCCTTATCAAAAAAATCCCTTGTCAAACATGTCACTGCAAATATTTTCTACCATTCTACTGGCTGACTTTTTATTCTACTGACTGTCTTTGTTTTTTCCATAGGTAGTGGGAATTAAATCTAAGACTTCTGCACTGAGCTATACCCCCAGCCCTTTTTTATTTTTTATTTTGAGGCAGGGTCTCACTAAATCATAAAATTGTCTACACAGGGCTCAAACTTATGATCCTTCTGCCTCATCCTCTCATAGTGCTGAATCACAAGAAACTGAAAATCTAATAAATCTATAGTTCTTACCTCCTGAGTTGGACCAGTAGTCAAAATACTCCTAATGATCCCCAGGAACAACTACAACCCTAACAAAGAAGAGCCCAGGACAAGATAACTTCACTGATACATTCTATCAAATAAAGAATAATTAATGTTAATCCTCTTTTGAGAAGTATGAGGCAAAAACAAGTCCAAATTCTTTCAACAAGGCTAGTATTATCCTGAGACCAAAGCCAAAGCCAATGTAAGAAAACTGTAGACCAGTATTTCTAATTGGTCTACAGAAGAAACTATCCTCAGCAAAACAAAAATTCAGGAGAACATCAATGGATTATATAGCATGGCAAAATGGGATTTATTTTTGCAACACAAAGATGATTTGGCATCGACAGGGTTTGAATATGGGGTATTGTCCTCCAAAGGTCAGTATTTTAAAAGTGTGGTCCCACAGGGGTGCTACTGGTGAAATGGAGAAAATATAACTCCCAACCTATTAGACAAACATGCCAAGTTTGTGGTCTCACCACTGAGGAATGAAGTCACAAACCAAAGGAGGAAGCCAGGAGAGCTTTATTGGAAATAAGAACTCCTGGATTTCCCAGAGTGGTCCCAAGTGGGTGGCCACCTAGGCTCTTTGTCAGGGGTAATTCATATAGCAAAATCACAGCATGAGTACAATGTGGGTCAGACTACAACCAACCCATAGGATTACTAGTTGCTTAGCTAACAGTGATCTAACAAGGCTGGGTCATGTAGCAAGGGTGAAAGGAAAGAACAGAGGCATTCTTGGAAAGGGAGCAGAGTATGGGTCCAAATGTTTTTGGTCACCCATCTGTGTCTGATGCCTAGGGAGGTCCACTGGGCCAGGTGGTGCTAATTACAGTATAATCTCAACTTAGCAGTGACATTATCTTGTCTTGGGCTTTTATTTGTTAGGTTTGTGGTTGTTGTGGAGGATCATTAGGAATATTTTGACTACTCATCCAACTAGGAAGGAGCTGAGTTACAGGTTTATTAGATTTTCAGTTTCCTGTGATTAAATTTTGATAGGTTGTGTGTTTCTAGGAACTTTTTTTTTTCTTTTTTGTCTTTTTGAGATGGTCTCACTATGCAATTCAGGCTGGGCTTGATCTCACTTTGTAGCCCAAGCTGGCCTCAAACTCACAATAATCCTCTTGCCTCAGCCTCCCAAGGGCTGGGATTACAGGCGTGCACCAGCACGCTGGGTGGAACTTTTCTATTTTATCTGTCAGTGATGGCAAACCTATGGCATGTATGCTGCAGCATGCTGTTTGTATCACTAAAAGCTCTAAAAGGTTCGCAATCACTGATCAAGGTTATACAATTTGTTGGGACACAATTTTTAGTTTTTTCTCTTTTTCTTTTTTTTTTTTTTTTGAGACAGGGTCTCACTATGCAGTTCAGGATTCAGGCTGGCCTTGAACTTACTATGTAGCCCAAGATGGCCTGAAACTTGCAGTGATTCTTCTGCTTCAGCTTCCTGAGCACTGGGATTACAGGTGTGAGTTACCAGCCCCGTTTAGGATTTTCTCCTAATATTTTTTATTTATCTAAAATAAATGGTAACGTTCCCTTTGTCAATTTCTGATTTTAGTTAGGTTTTTTTCTTCTTTCTTAATCTAGCTGTTTATCAATTTTGTTGATATTTTCAAAGAACAAATACTTGGTTTCATTGATTTTTTTTCTTTTTTTTTTGGTCTTTTTCAGACAGGGTCTCACTATGCAGTTCAGGCTGGCCTTGAGCTCACTTTGTAGCCCAGGCTGGCCTTGAACTCGCAACGATCCTCCTGCCTCCCAAGAGTGTTGGGATTACAGGTGTGTGTGCTGCTTTCCTCTCATTATTCAGAGTACATTGTGCAATTTTTTGCTGTACATAAGAGCTGGAATCTGGAGGCTGCATCACAAGTTACTTTCCTCTTTGCATTGCTTTTACTACATTCTGTGACTTTTGGTAAACTGTGTCCTTATTTCATTTGTCTCTGAATATCTTCTAGTTTCTCTTGTGATTTTTTTGGTTCTTTGGTTTTTGAAGAGCGTGTTGTTTAATTTCCATGTATCTGTGGGTTTCCCAGTTTTCCTTATGCTGTTAATTTCTAGTTTTATTTAATTGTAATTAGAAAAGACAGTGATTTCAAACCCCAGTTCCACTTTCTTTTTCCTTCTTTCTTTCCTTCCTTTTCTTTCTTACTGGAGAGTGAACACAGTTCCTCCCCACCTTTAAATTTTATTCTGACACAGAAGCTCTCTAAACCATTAAATTGCCCAGCTGAGCATGAACTTTCCTCCTGCCTGCTTCCCAGACTGAATGGATTATAAGAATGTGCCACTGTGCTTGGTTCTATTGTTATTATTTCTGAGGCATGTAATATAACTGCCATATACCTCGATTTCTTCATCTGTCATAGGAGTTAAATAATAGTTGTTGAGGATTAAACGAGGTAATAAATGAAAACAGCTTAGCGTCCTTCATGTGCTAATTGTGATAGAAGTACTACCACTACAATCTTAGTCTCACATTGTAGTATTCATTATTAATATAAAACTCTTATAATCCATAAGAATTATAAGAATCACCCATATGTTGATTTGTAATTTTCTAACACTGGGTATCCTACTATTCCATTCAGCTATCACACTATTCATAGGTACTGTAGACTTCACAACTGAAGGGCTCAGTCCCGTAAGACTGCCTTCATAGTCCCAAATCTGGGGACCTACCCACAGATCTGATTTAGTGGCTAAAACTTCATGGTTCTAAGAATCCCCTGCTCAACTTTGATTATTTGTTGGAATGATCTGCAGAACTCAGAACACTTTACTTATATGTACCACTTTATTATCCAAAATACAAATGAATAGTTGGATGAGGCAATATTTAAGGTCAGAGGATCCCAACCACAGGCATCTCTGTCCTTCCTAAATTGCAGTATGTCCCTGGATGTGGGTGGAGGTACTCAGCAAGGTGGATCTCACTGATGATGAGCTCAATGTTCAGTGCCCTCACTTTTCTCTGAGACTAATGGGTGAGACAAAAATCTGGCCCTCTATTCACTCCATCTTCCTGGTGACCAGCCTATCCTGCATAATCTAGCAACTCCATGCTAAGTCACCTCTTAGCTCAGATTCAGTTGTGATTGAAAGGGGCTTGTTATGAACAGTAAAAGGTGATCCCACCACTCCAGGAAATTCTAAGGGCTTTAGGTGCTCTGTGTCAGAAATCAGGGACAAATACCAACCTTTTAATTAATTAATTAATTATTTTAGTATAGAGGATTGAACTCAGGACTTTTGCACTGAGCAACATCCCCAAGCTTTTTATTTTTCATTTTGAGACACAGTTTCACTAACTTGCTAAGTTACCCAGGTTGGGCTCAAATTTGTGATCCTCCTCCCCTATTCTCTCAAAAGGGCTAGGATTACAGGCAAACACCATTACACCAATCTCTAGACACATTTTTTATAGCACAACTGGAAAGAAGTGAGATGACTTAAGGTTTCTTAGGGCTGAATGACTACTGGAGGGCTGAATGACTACTGGAGGGCTGAATGACTGCTGGGTTTTTGTTTATTTCCTTTTTCTTTTGAGACAGGGTCTCACTGTGTAGTTCAAGCTGGGCTTGAAATCATTATGTAGCCAAGGCTAGCCTGGAACTCCCTGTGATCCTCCTGCCTCAGCCTCCCAAGTGCTGGGATTACAGGCGTGTGCCACCGTGCCTGGCCAACTGAGACTATTTTAAGTGTGTCAGTCTTATCTTTTTAACTAGACCTCAGAAAAGGCAATGACATCAAGTTCAATGATTTACCTAGCATCACGCACTGTAAAAAACAGGTACTCAAGTGACTGCTATGTTGTAGTAACAGTAAATCCTTACATTCATATTAGCTTTCATGGTTTTATTAAATTGTTTCAAGTGCATTATCTACGTTGAACTTCATATACTTGGAAAGATCTCCGTTTTACAGATGATCAAACTAAGGTCCTGAGATGTCAAGTTATTCAGTAAACACAGTTCACCAGAAGCAGAGATAATGCAAATCCAGTTCCTCTGATTTGAATTAGAACAACAAGAAGTTACCAGACTCCAGGACATGTCCTAAAGTTTTGTGGCTGTTGTTTTGAGACAGGTTTCTTGCTATATAGTTCAGGCTGGCCTTGAACTCCCTCTGATCCTCTGCCTCAGTTTCCCAAGTGCTGGGATTCGAGGCATGTGCCACCATGCCCGGTTGTGAACAACTTTATTTTTCTCCTCTATTTTAGGACATCATGTGGTGAGGCTGGAATACTATCCTACCCCTACCCCAAGTGTTATTACAAAAAAAATATTAAAGAACAATGAGTTAGGCCCTGTAAAAGTTAATAGGTAAATTTGAAAGTGCTTTCCAACACCGAGATCCTACAACTTTAATTCTGCCTAAATTCTTAGCTCCTAGTGATGTGAGATGTCTGTAACCCACTTTATAAGGTCTCAAAATTCAAAGCTATGTTAATTTGAAAGGAAGTATACATTTTTTTCCTCTCTTTTTTTTTTTTTTGCAGTGCTGGAGATGGAATCCTACTGCATCCTAGGCAAACATTCTATCACATTCTACCCTTTTTCTCTTTCTTAATAGCCTGTCTATACTGTGCATGGTATTACACACCTGTAATCTCAGCACTCTGGAGAATGAGACAGGAAGATCTTCAATCAAAGGCTAGCCTGAGTTACACAGTGTGACCCTACCTTCAGAAAAAAAAAAAAGCTTACGTTGTTTGTAATTATATAAAAAAAATGCCCTGGAATCCAAGGCTGAATGTGAATATTAAGCCTCAAACATTTAATGTCACCAACTATTTATTATTAGTAGTTATATAATTGACCTTTGGTTAATAATACTTTGTTTATTAATACTACTTTAGAGCTAGAGTTATTTTGTAATCTTTGCACATTGCCATACTGGGTTGAAAATCTATAGAACGACCATTACATGTCAGGCACTACGATAACAACTTAGGTTCGCACAGTTCGTTTTTCATTTTCTCTTCTGAGACAAGGTGACGCTGAACTCACTGTGCAGCCCCGGCTGGCCTCGCACTCAAGGTGAGCCTCCCGCCTCAGCCCTGGAGTGCTGGGACTACAGGCAAGCGCCAGCTTCACACTTTCTTAAAAGACAAAGGATCACTAACTGCACTTTGGGTCACTTGACTGGGAATCAAACTGAGCTCAAGCAATATAAATCTCACCAACTTACTTCCTCAACTTCAACGTGCAGCGATAATAAGTACGAGAAATTACACGTTTTTCAGTGGAGTTAAACAATGCAATTCTGTCGCAGTGACAGAAAAAATTAAAACCTCACCAGAATGGCTAACTTATAACTAGAACAAAAAAAAAAAAAAGGTTTCAACAGCAGAAAGTTACAAATACTGAAAAGAGTTTGACTCTGGGTTGCATAGCCAGCACCGGCACCCGGAGGGGGACGTTACCGAACGCGGGGTCGGCTCCCACAGCCTTCCCACCCCTTCACCCGCCAGGGCGCGGGGGCCGCGGCCGTCAGTCGCCGGAACGCTGCGCGGGGCACCTCGAGCGCCTCTCACCGGATTCGAGGCAGCATGGCGGCAGGCTCCTCACGGGACACACCGGGGGCCACGCCGGTCTTCTCGGGCTGTTCCAGCAGTGGGGGAAGCGGTTCACCCTGGGACGCTGGCTCCTCGGGCAAGAACAGGCCAGACGAGGCCGGCGACACACGCTCCGAGCGGACGCGCGCTCCGACCGGCGCCCCAGCCTCCGCAGCCCCGCGCCGCGCGGGAGACCAGGAGCGCAGGGCGG